>NW_028239210.1:0-69009 GCF_036417535.1 Chlamydotis macqueenii
TGCACTTTTAGTGCCTCAGAACCCCGGACAGCTTGCAAAACACGGCTGTAACTGTCCCAGCGCAAGCTGTTCAGGAAAGCACAGAAACGCGATGTTCGCGTGCTTTTAGCGCTGCTCGCAAGAAGCCTCCGGAGCAGGCACTTCTCGTGCAGCAACAACCCGTGCCTGCTACGATCTTTCCTAGCCTCTTTTCCTCCGGGCAGCCGGCTTGAGCTGATGTGAAGTGTTGGTGGGCAAATCATCCAGAGAAGCGTCGCAATGCTTCTGGGCTGTTAGCAAGAGCTTTCCTTGCTGAGCCTTTTCACGTTGGAGATTAGCTGGACATTTGCCGGTTTAGTGCCTTGTTTCTTCTGCGCAGCTTGCACAAAGCTCATTGCGGCTTTCGCGGTTCGAGTTGTGCATCGCCGGAGCTCTGCGGGAAAGAGCGAGAGAAGAGCGCGAAAGCTCCGAGTGCGGCCAGCTCGCGTGTAGCCGCGAATGTGCGCTGTTCGCCGGTTGCAGGGCGACTGCCTTCTGCGCGGCTGCTTCCAAGTTGACGGTAACTGCCAAGCGTGCTAGCTGTGTAGGACAGTGAAGAGGCTGACGCGTGTGTGTCCGTAGAGCTGCTAGAAAGCGTACGTGTAGAGCAGGAAGGGCTTTCAGAGCAGCCGGTTCTCGTCTTGCACAGTCGCCACACATCCGCACTTTTAGTGCCTCAGAACCCCGGACAGCTTGCAAAACACGGCTGTAACTGTCCCAGCGCAAGCTGTTCAGGAAAGCACAGAACGCGATGTTCGCGTGCATTTAGCGCTGCTCGCAAGAAGCCTCCGGAGCAGGGCACTTCTCGTGCAGCAACAACCGTGCCTGCTACGATCTTTCCTAGCCTCTTTTCCTCCGGGCAGCCGGCTTGAGCTGATGGAAGTGTTGGTGGGCAAATCATCCAGAGAAGCGTCGCAATGCTTCTGGGCTGTTAGCAAGAGCTTTCCTTGCTGAGCCTTTTCACGTTGGAGATTAGCTGGACATTTGCCGGTTTAGTGCCTTGTTTCTTCTGCGCAGCTTGCACAAAGCTCATTGCGGCTTTCGCGGTTCGAGTTTGTGCATCGCCGGAGCTCTGCGGGAAAGAGCGAGAGAAGAGCCGCGAAAGCTCCGAGTGCGGCCAGCTCGCGTGTAGCCGCGAATGTGCCGCTGTTCGCCGGTTGCCAGGGCGAGTGCCTTCTGCGCGGCTGCTTCCAAGTTGACGGTAACTGCCAGCGTGCTAGCTGTGTAGGACAGTGAAGAGGCTGACGCGTGTGTGTCCGTAGAGCTGCCTAGAAAGCGTACGTGACGAGCAGGAAGGGCTTTCAGAGCAGCCGGTTCTCGTCTTGGACAGTCGCCACACATCCGCACTTTTAGTGCCTCAGAACCCCGGACAGCTTGCAAAACACGGCTGTAACTGTCCCAGCGCAAGCTGTTCAGGAAAGCACAGAAACGCGATGTTCGCGTGCTTTTAGCGCTGCTCGCAAGAAGCCTCCGGAGCAGGCACTTCTCGTGCAGCAACAACCGTGCCTGCTACGATCTTTCCTAGCCTCTTTTCCTCCGGGCATGCCGGCTTGAGCTGATGTGAAGTGTTGGTGGCAAATCATCAGAGAAGCGTCGCAATGCTTTCTGGGCTGTTAGCAAGAGCTTTCCTTGCTGAGCCTTTTCACGTTGGAGATTAGCTGGACATTTGCCGGTTTAGTGCCTTGTTTCTTCTGCGCAGCTTGCACAAAGCTCATTGCGGCTTTCCGCGTTCGAGTTGTGCATCGCCGGAGCTCTGCGGGAAAGAGCGATGAGAAGAGCCGCGAAAGCTCCGAGTGCGGCCAGCTCGCGTGTAGCCGCGAATGTGCGCTGTTCGCCAGGTTGCAGGGCGACTGCCTTCTGCGGCGGCTGCTTCCAAGTTGACGGTAACTGCCAGCGTGCTAGCTGTGTAGGACAGTGAAGAGGCTGACGCGTGTGTGTCCGTAGAGCTGCTAGAAAGCGTACGTGACGAGCAGGAAGGGCTTTCAGAGCAGCCGGTTCTCGTCTTGCACAGTCGCCACACATCCGCACTTTTAGTGCCTCAGAACCCCGGACAGCTTGCAAACACGGCTGTAACTGTCCCCAGCGCAAGCTGTTCAGGAAAGTCACAGAAACGCGATGTTCGCGTGCTTTTAGCGCTGCTCGCAAGAAGCCTCCGGAGCAGGCACTTCTCGTGCAGCAACAACCGTGCCTGCTACGATCTTTCCTAGCCTCTTTTCCTCCGGCAGCCGGCTTGAGCTGATGTGAAGTGTTGGTGGGCAAAATCATCCAGAGAAGCGTCGCAATGCTTCTGGGCTGTTAGCAAGAGCTTTCCTTGCTGAGCCTTTTCACGTTGGAGATTAGCTGGACATTTGCCGGTTTAGTGGCCTTGTTTCTTCTGCGCAGCTTGCACAAAGCTCATTGCGGCTTTCGCGGTTCGAGTTGTGCATCGCCGGAGCTCTGCGGGAAAGAGCGAGAGAAGAGCCGCGAAAGCTCCGAGTGCGGCCAGCTCGCGTGTAGCCGCGAATGTGCGCTGTTCGCCGGTTGCAGGGCGAGTGCCTTCTGCGCGGCTGCTTCCAAGTTGACGGTAACTGCCAGCGTGCTAGCTGTGTAGGACAGTGAAGAGGCTGACGCGTGTGTGTCCGTAGAGCTGCTAGAAAGCGTACGTGACGAGCAGGAAGGGCTTTCAGAGCAGCCGGTTCTCGTCTTGGGACAGTCGCCACACATCCGCACTTTTAGTGCCTCAGAACCCCGGACAGCTTGCAAAACACGGCTGTAACTGTCCCAGCGCAAGCTGTTCAGGAAAGCACAGAAACGCGATTGTTCGCGTGCTTTTAGCGCTGCTCGCAAGAAGCCTCCGGAGCAGGCACTTCTCGTGCAGGCAACAACCGTGCCTGCTACGATCTTTCCTAGCCTCTTTTCTCCGGGCAGCCGGCTTGAGCTGATGTGAAGTGTTGGTGGGCAAATCATCCAGAGAAGCGTCGCAATGCTTCTGGGCTGTTAGCAAGAGCTTTCCTTGCTGACCCTTTCACGTTGGAGATTAGCTGGACATTTGCCGGTTTAGTGCCTTGTTTCTTCTGCGCAGCTTGCACAAAGCTCATTGCGGCTTTCGCGGTTCGAGTTGTGCATCGCCGGAGCTCTGCGGGAAAGAGCGAGAGAAGAGCCGCGAAAGCTCCGAGTGCGGCCAGCTCGCGTGTAGCCGCGAATGTGCGCTGTTCGCCGGTTGCAGGGCGACTGCCTTCTGCGCGGGCTGCTTCCAAGTTTGACGGTAACTGCCAGCGTGCTAGCTGTGTAGGACAGTGAAGAGGCCTGACGCGTGTGTGTCCGTAGAGCTGCTAGAAAGCGTACGTGACGAGCAGGAAGGGCTTTCAGAGCAGCCGGCTCTCGTCTTGCACAGTCGCCACACATCCGCACTTTTAGTGCCTCAGAACCCCGGACAGCTTGCAAAACACGGCTGTAACTGTCCCAGCGCAAGCTGTTCAGGAAAGCACAGAAACGCGATGTTCGCGTGCTTTTAGCGCTGCTCGCAGAAGCCTCCGGAGCAGGCACTTCTCGTGCAGCAACAACCGTGCCTGCTACGATCTTTCTAGCCTCTTTCCTCCGGGCAGCCGGCTTGAGCTGATGTGAAGTGTTGGTGGGCAAATCATCCAGAGAAAGCGTCGCAATGCTTCTGGGCTGTTAGCAAGAGCTTTCCTTGCTGACCCTTTTCACGTTGGGAGATTAGCTGGACATTTGCCGGTTTAGTGCCTTGTTTCTTCTGCGCAGCTTGCACAAAGCTCATTGCGGCTTTCGCGGTTCGAGTTGTGCATCGCCGGAGCTCTGCGGGAAAGAGCGAGAGAAGAGCCGCGAAAGCTCCGAGTGCGGCCAGCTCGCGTGTAGCCGCGAATGTGCGCTGTTCGCCGGTTGCAGGGCGAGTGCCTTCTGCGCGGCTGCTTCCAAGTTGACGGTAACTGCCAGCGTGCTAGCTGTGTAGGACAGTGAAGAGGCTGACGCGTGTGTGTCCGTAGAGCTGCTAGAAAGCGTACGTGACGAGCAGGAAGGGCTTTCAGAGCAGCCGGTTCTCGTCTTGCACAGTCGCCACACATCCGCACTTTTAGTGCCTCAGAACCCCGGACAGCTTGCAAAACACGGCTGTAACTGTCCCAGCGCAAGCTGTTCAGGAAAGCACAGAAACGCGATGTTCGCGTGCTTTTAGCCGCTGCTCGCAAGAAGCCTCCGGAGCAGGCACTTCTCGTGCAGCAACAAGCGTGCCTGCTACGATCTTTCCTAGCCCTCTTTCCTCCGGGCAGCCGGCTTGAGCTGATGTGAAGTGTTGGTGGGCAAATCATCCAGAGAAGCGTCGCAATGCTTCTGGGCTGTTAGCAAGAGCTTTCCTTGCTGAGCCTTTTCACGTTGGAGATTAGCTGGACATTTGCCGGTTTAGTGCCTTGTTTCTTCTGCGCAGCTTGCACAAAGCTCATTGCGGCTTTCGCGGTTCGAGTTGTGCATCGCCGGAGCTCTGCGGGAAAGAGCGAGAGAAGAGCCGCGAAAGCTCCGAGTGCGGCCAGCTCGCGTGTAGCCGCGAATGTGCGCTGTTCGCCGGTTGCAGGGCGACTGCCTTCTGCGCGGCTGCTTCCAAGTTGACGGTAACTGCCAGCGTGCTAGCTGTGTAGGACAGTGAAGAGGCTGACGCGTGTGTGTCCGTAGAGCTGCTAGAAAGCGTACGTGACGAGCAGGAAGGGCTTTCAGAGCAGCCGGTTCTCGTCTTGCACAGTCGCCACACATCCGCACTTTTAGTGCCTCAGAACCCCGGACAGCTTGCAAAACACGGCTGTAACTGTCCCAGCGCAAGCTGTTCAGGAAAGCACAGAAACGCGATGTTCGCGTGCTTTTAGCGCTGCTCGCAAGAAGCCTCCGGAGCAGGCACTTCTCGTGCAGCAACAACCGTGCCTGCTACGATCTTTCCTAGCCTCTTTTCCTCCGGGCAGCCGGCTTGAGCTGATGTGAAGTGTTGGTGGGCAAATCATCCAGAGAAGCGTCGCAATGCTTCTGGGCTGTTAGCAAGAGCTTTCCTTGCTGACCCTTTTCACGTTGGAGATTAGCTGGACATTTGCCGGTTTAGTGCCTTGTTTCTTCTGCGCAGCTTGCACAAAGCTCATTGCGGCTTTCGCGGTTCGAGTTGTGCATCGCCGGAGCTCTGCGGGAAAGAGCGAGAGAAGAGCCGCGAAAGCTCCGAGTGCGGCCAGCTCGCGTGTAGCCGCGAATGTGCGCTGTTCGCCGGTTGCAGGGCGAGTGCCTCTGCGCGGCCTGCTTCCAAGTTGACGGTTAACTGCCAGCGTGCTAGCTGTGTAGGACAGTGAAGAGGCTGACGCGTGTGTGTCCGTAGAGCTGCTAGAAAGCGTACGTGACGAGCAGGAAGGGCTTTCAGAGCAGCCGGCTCTCGTCTTGCACAGTCGCCACACATCCGCACTTTTAGTGCCTCAGAACCCCGGACAGCTTGCAAAACACGGCTGTAACTGTCCCAGCGCAAGCTGTTCAGGAAAGCACAGAAACGCGATGTTCGCGTGCTTTTAGCGCTGCTCGCAAGAAGCCTCCGGAGCAGGCACTTCTCGTGCAGCAACAACCGTGCCTGCTACGATCTTTCCTAGCCTCTTTTCCTCCGGGCAGCCGGCTTGAGCTGATGTGAAGTGTTGGTGGGCAAATCATCCAGAGAAGCGTCGCAATGCTTCTGGGCTGTTAGCAAGAGCTTTCCTTGCTGACCCTTTTCACGTTGGAGATTAGCTGGACATTTGCCGGTTTAAGTGCCTTGTTTCTTCTGCGCAGCTTGCACAAAGCTCATTGCGGCTTCGCGGTTCGAGTTGTGCATCGCCGGAGCTCTGCGGGAAAGAGCGAGAGAAGAGCCGCGAAAGCTCCGAGTGCGGCCAGCTCGCGTGTAGCCGCGAATGTGCGCTGTTCGCCGGTTGCAGGGCGACTGCCTTCTGCGCGGCTGCTTCCCAAGTTGACGGTAAACTGCCAGCGTGCTAGCTGTGTAGGACAGTGAAGAGGCTGACGCGTGTGTGTCCGTAGAGCTGCTAGAAAGCGTACGTGACGAGCAGGAAGGGCTTTCAGAGCAGCCGGTTCTCGTCTTGCACAGTCGCCACACATCCGCACTTTTAGTGCCTCAGAACCCCGGACAGCTTGCAAAACACGGCTGTAACTGTCCCAGCGCAAGCTGTTCAGGAAAGCACAGAAACGCGATGTTCGCGTGCTTTAGCGCTGCTCGCAAGAAGCCTCCGGAGCAGGCACTTCTCGTGCAGCAACAAGCGTGCCTGCTACGATCTTTCCTAGCCTCTTTTTCCTCCGGGCAGCCGGCTTGAGCTGATGTGAAGTGTTGGTGGGCAAATCATCCAGAGAAGCGTCGCAATGCTTCTGGGCTGTTAGCAAGAGCTTTCCTTGCTGAGCCTTTTCACGTTGGAGATTAGCTGGACATTTGCCGGTTTAGTGCCTTGTTTCTTCTGCGCAGCTTGCACAAAGCTCATTGCGGCTTTCGCGGTTCGAGTTGTGCATCGCCGGAGCTCTGCGGGAAAGAGCGAGAGAAGAGCCGCGAAAGCTCCGAGTGCGGCCAGCTCGCGTGTAGCCGCGAATGTGCGCTGTTCGCCGGTTGCAGGGCGAGTGCCTTCTGCGCGGCTGCTTCCAAGTTGACGGTAACTGCCAGCGTGCTAGCTGTGTAGGACAGTGAAGAGGCTGACGCGTGTGTGTCCGTAGAGCTGCTAAGAAAGCGTACGTGACGAGCAGGAAGGGCTTTCAGAGCAGCCGGTTCTCGTCTTGCACAGTCGCCACAACATCCGCACTTTTAGTGCCTCAGAACCCCGGACAGCTTGCAAAACACGGCTGTAACTGTCCCAGCGCAAGCTGTTCAGGAAAGCACAGAAACGCGATGTTCGCGTGCTTTTAGCGCTGCTCGCAAGAAGCCTCCGGAGCAGGCACTTCTCGTGCAGCAACAACCGTGCCTGCTACGATCTTTCCTAGCCTCTTTTCCTCCGGGCAGCCGGCTTGAGCTGATGTGAAGTGTTTGGTGGGCAAATCATCCAGAGAAGAGTCGCAATGCTTCTGGGCTGTTAGCAAGAGCTTTCCTTGCTGAGCCTTTTCACGTTGGAGATTAGCTGGACATTTGCCGGTTTAGTGCCTTGTTTCTTCTGCGCAGCTTGCACAAAGCTCATTGCGGCTTTCGCGGTTCGAGTTGTGCATCGCCGGAGCTCTGCGGGAAAGAGCGAGAGAAGAGCCGCGAAAGCTCCGAGTGCGGCCAGCTCGCGTGTAGCCGCGAATGTGCGCTGTTCGCCGGTTGCAGGGCGACTTGCCTTCTGCGCGGCTGCTTCCAAGTTGACGGTAACTGCCAGCGTGCTAGCTGTGTAGGACAGTGAAGAGGCTGACGCGTGTGTGTCCGTAGAGCTGCTAGAAAGCGTACGTGACGAGCAGGAAGGGCTTTCAGAGCAGCCGGTTCTCGTCTTGGACAGTCCGCCACACATCCGCACTTTTAGTGCCTCAGAACCCCGGACAGCTTGCAAAACACGGCTGTAACTGTCCCAGCGCAAGCTGTTCAGGAAAGCACAGAAACGCGATGTTCGCGTGCCTTTTAGCGCTGCTCGCAAGAAGCCTCCGGAGCAGCACTTCTCGTGCAGCAACAACCGTGCCTGCTACGATCTTTCCTAGCCTCTTTTCCTCCGGGCAGCCGGCTTGAGCTGATGTGAAGTGTTGGTGGGCAAATCATCCAGAGAAGAGTCGCAATGCTTCTGGGCTGTTAGCAAGAGCTTTCCTTGCTGAGCCTTTTCACGTTGGAGATTAGCTGGACATTTGCCGGTTAGTGCCTTGTTTCTTCTGCGCAGCTTGCACAAAGCTCATTGCGGCTTTCGCGGTTCGAGTTGTGCATCGCCGGAGCTCTGCGGGAAAGAGCGAGAGAAGAGCCGCGAAAGCTCCGAGTGCGGCCCAGCTCGCGTGTAGCCGCGAATGTGCGCTGTTCGCCGGTTGCAGGGCGACTGCCTTCTGCGCGGCTGCTTCCAAGTTGACGGTAACTGCCCAGCGTGCTAGCTGTGTAGGACAGTGAAGAGGCTGACGCGTGTGTGTCCGTAGAGCTGCTAGAAAGCGTACGTGACGAGCAGGAAGGGCTTTCAGAGCAGCCGGTTCTCGTCTTGGACAGTCGCCACACATCCGCACTTTTAGTGCCTCAGAACCCCGGACAGCTTGCAAAACACGGCTGTAACTGTCCCAGCGCAAGCTGTTCAGGAAAGCACAGAAACGCGATGTTCGCGTGCTTTTAGCGCTGCTCGCAAGAAGCCTCCGGAGCAGGCACTTCTCGTGCAGCAACAAACCGTGCCTGCTACGATCTTTCCTAGCCTCTTTTCCTCCGGGCAGCCGGCTTGAGCTGATGTGAAGTGTTGGTGGGCAAATCATCCAGAGAAGCGTCGCAATGCTTCTGGGCTGTTAGCAAGAGCTTTCCTTGCTGACCCTTTTCACGTTGGAGATTAGCTGGACATTTGCCGGTTTAGTGCCTTGTTTCTTCTGCGCAGCTTGCACAAAGCTCATTGCGGCTTTCGCGGTTCGAGTTGTGCATCGCCGGAGCTCTGCGGGAAAGAGCGAGAGAAGAGCCGCGAAAGCTCCGAGTGCGGCCAGCTCGCGTGTAGCCGCGAATGTGCGCTGTTCGCCGGTTGCAGGGCGAGTGCCTTCTGCGCGGCTGCTTCCAAGTTGACGGTAACTGCCAGCGTGCTAGCTGTGTAGGACAGTGAAGAGGCTGACGCGTGTGTGTCCGTAGAGCTGCTAGAAAGCGTACGTGACGAGCAGGAAGGGCTTTCAGAGCAGCCGGCTCTCGTCTTGCACAGTCGCCACACATCCGCACTTTTAGTGCCTCAGAACCCCGGACAGCTTGCAAAACACGGCTGTAACTGTCCCAGCGCAAGCTGTTCAGGAAAGCACAGAAACGCGATGTTCGCGTGCTTTTAGCGCTGCTCGCAAGAAGCCTCCGGAGCAGGCACTTCTCGTGCAGCAACAACCGTGCCTGCTACGATCTTCCTAGCCTCTTTTCCTCCGGGCAGCCGGCTTGAGCTGATGTGAAGTGTTGGTGGGCAAATCATCCAGAGAAGCGTCGCAATGCTTCTGGGCTGTTAGCAAGAGCTTTCTTGCTGACCCTTTTCACGTTGGAGATTAGCTGGACATTTGCCGGTTTAGTGCCTTGTTTCTTCTGCGCAGCTTGCACAAAGCTCATTGCGGCTTTCGCGGTTCGAGTTGTGCATCGCCGGAGCTCTGCGGGAAAGAGCGAGAGAAGAGCCGCGAAAGCTCCGAGTGCGGCCAGCTCGCGTGTAGCCGCGAATGTGCGCTGTTCGCCGGTTGCAGGGCGACTGCCTTCTGCGCGGCTGCTTCCAAGTTGACGGTAACTGCCAGCGTGCTAGCTGTGTAGGACAGTGAAGAGGCTGACGCGTGTGTGTCCGTAGAGCTGCTAGAAAGCGTACGTGACGAGCAGGAAGGGCTTTCAGAGCAGCCGGTTCTCGTCTTGCACAGTCGCCACACATCCGCACTTTTAGTGCCTCAGAACCCCGGACAGCTTGCAAAACACGCTGTAACTGTCCCAGCGCAAGCTGTTCCAGGAAAGCACAGAAACGCGATGTTCGCGTGCTTTTAGCGCTGCTCGCAAGAAGCCTCCGGAGCAGGCACTTCTCGTGCAGCAACAAGCGTGCCTGCTACGATCTTTCCTAGCCTCTTTTCCTCCGGGCAGCCGGCTTGAGCTGATGTGAAGTGTTGGTGGCAATCATCCAGAGAAGCGTCGCAATGCTTCTGGGCTGTTAGCAAGAGCTTTCCTTGCTGAGCCTTTTCACGTTGGAGATTAGCTGGACATTTGCCGGTTTAGTGCCTTTGTTTCTTCTGCGCAGCTTGCACAAAGCTCATTGCGGCTTTCGCGGTTCGAGTTGTGCATCGCCGGAGCTCTGCGGGAAAGAGCGAGAGAAGAGCCGCGAAAGCTCCGAGTGCGGCCAGCTCGCGTGTAGCCGCGAATGTGCGCTGTTCGCCGGTTGCAGGGCGAGTGCCTTCTGCGCGGCTGCTTCCAAGTTGACGGTAACTGCCAGCGTGCTAGCTGTGTAGGACAGTGAAGAGGCTGACGCGTGGTGTGTCCGTAGAGCTGCTAGAAAGCGTACGTGACGAGCAGGAAGGGCTTTCAGAGCAGCCGGTTCTCGTCTTGCACAGTCGCCACACATCCGCACTTTTAGTGCCTCAGAACCCCGGACAGCTTGCAAAACACGGCTGTAACTGTCCCAGCGCAAGCTGTTCAGGAAAGCACAGAAACGCGATGTTCGCGTGCTTTTAGCGCTGCTCGCAAGAAGCCTCCGGAGCAGGCACTTCTCGTGCAGCAACAACCGTGCCTGCTACGATCTTTCCTAGCCTCTTTCCTCCGGGCAGCCGGCTTGAGCTGATGTGAAGTGTTGGTGGGCAAATCATCCAGAGAAGAGTCGCAATGCTTCTGGGCTGTTAGCAAGAGCTTTCCTTGCTGAGCCTTTTCACGTTGGAGATTAGCTGGACATTTGCCGGTTAGTGCCTTGTTTCTTCTGCGCAGCTTGCACAAAGCTCATTGCGGCTTTCGCGGTTCGAGTTGTGCATCGCCGGAGCTCTGCGGGAAAGAGCGAGAGAAGAGCCGCGAAAGCTCCGAGTGCGGCCAGCTCGCGTGTAGCCGCGAATGTGCGCTGTTCGCCGGTTGCAGGGCGACTGCCTTCTGCGCGGCTGCTTCCAAGTTGACGGTAACTGCCAGCGTGCTAGCTGTGTAGGACAGTGAAGAGGCTGACGCGTGTGTGTCCGTAGAGCTGCTAGAAAGCGTACGTGACGAGCAGGAAGGGCTTTCAGAGCAGCCGGTTCTCGTCCTTGGACAGTCGCCACACATCCGCACTTTTAGTGCCTCAGAACCCCGGACAGCTTGCAAAACACGGCTGTAACTGTCCCAGCGCAAGCTGTTCAGGAAAGCACAGAAACGCGATGTTCGCGTGCTTTTAGCGCTGCTCGCAAGAAGCCTCCGGAGCAGGCACTTCTCGTGCAGCAACAACCGTGCCTGCTACGATCTTTCCTAGCCTCTTTTCCTCCGGGCAGCCGGCTTGAGCTGATGTGAAGTGTTGGTGGGCAAATCATCCAGAGAAGAGTCGCAATGCTTCTTGGCTGTTAGCAAGAGCTTTCCTTGCTGAGCCTTTTCACGTTGGAGATTAGCTGGACATTTGCCGGTTTAGTGCCTTGTTTCTTCTGCGCAGCTTGCACAAAGCTCATTGCGGCTTTCGCGGTTCGAGTTGTGCATCGCCGGAGCTCTGCGGGAAAGAGCGAGAGAAGAGCCGCGAAAGCTCCGAGTGCGGCCAGCTCGCGTGTAGCCGCGAATGTGCGCTGTTCGCCGGTTGCAGGGCGACTGCTTCTGCGCGGCTGCTTCCAAGTTGACGGTAACTGCCAGCGTGCTAGCTGTGTAGGACAGTGAAGAGGCTGACGCGTGTGTGTCCGTAGAGCTGCTAGAAAGCGTACGTGACGAGCAGGAAGGGCTTTCAGAGCAGCCGGTTCTCGTCTTGGACAGTCGCCACACATCCGCACTTTTAGTGCCTCAGAACCCCGGACAGCTTGCAAAACACGGCTGTAACTGTCCCAGCGCAAGCTGTTCAGGAAAGCACAGAAACGCGATGTTCGCGTGCTTTTAGCGCTGCTCGCAAGAAGCCTCCGGAGCAGGCACTTCTCGTGCAGCAACAACCGTGCCTTCTACGATCTTTCCTAGCCTCTTTTCCTCCGGCAGCCGGCTTGAGCTGATGTGAAGTGTTGGTGGGCAAATCATCCAGAGAAGCGTCGCAATGCTTCTGGGCTGTTAGCAAGAGCTTTCCTTGCTGAGCCTTTTCACGTTGGAGATTAGCTGGACATTTGCCGGTTTAGTGCCTTGTTTCTTCTGCGCAGCTTGCACAAAGCTCATTGCGGCTTTCGCGGTTCGAGTTGTGCATCGCCGGAGCTCTGCGGGAAAGAGCGAGAGAAGAGCCGCGAAAGCTCCGAGTGCGGCCAGCTCGCGTGTAGCCGCGAATGTGCGCTGTTCGCCGGTTGCAGGGCGACTGCCTTCTGCGCGGCTGCTTCCAAGTTGACGGTAACTGCCAGCGTGCTAGCTGTGTAGGACAGTGAAGAGGCTGACGCGTGTGTGTCCGTAGAGCTGCTAGAAAGCGTACGTGACGAGCAGGAAGGGCTTTCAGAGCAGCCGGTTCTCGTCTTGCACAGTCGCCACACATCCGCACTTTTAGTGCCTCAGAACCCCGGACAGCTTGCAAAACACGGCTGTAACTGTCCCAGCGCAAGCTGTTCAGGAAAGCACAGAAACGCGATGTTCGCGTGCTTTTAGCGCTGCTCGCAAGAAGCCTCCGGAGCAGGCACTTCTCGTGCAGCAACAACCGTGCCTGCTACGATCTTTCCTAGCCTCTTTCCTCCGGGCAGCCGGCTTGAAGCTGATGTGAAGTGTTGGTGGGCAAATCATCCAGAGAAGCGTCGCAATGCTTCTGGGCTGTTAGCAAGAGCTTTCCTTGCTGAGCCTTTTCACGTTGGAGATTAGCTGGCATTTGCCGGTTTAGTGCCTTGTTTCTTCTGCGCAGCTTGCACAAAGCTCATTGCGGCTTTCGCGGTTCGAGTTGTGCATCGCCGGAGCTCTGCGGGAAAGAGCGAGAGAAGAGCCGCGAAAGCTCCGAGTGCGGCCAGCTCGCGTGTAGCCGCGAATGTGCGCTGTTCGCCGGTTGCAGGGCGACTGCCTTCTGCGCGGCTGCTTCCAAGTTGACGGTAACTGCCAGCGTGCTAGCTGTGTAGGACAGTGAAGAGGCTGACGCGTGTGTGTCCGTAGAGCTGCTAGAAAGCGTACGTGACGAGCAGGAAGGGCTTTCAGAGCAGCCGGTTCTCGTCTTGCACAGTCGCCACACATCCGCACTTTTAGTGCCTCAGAACCCCGGACAGCTTGCAAAACACGGCTGTAACTGTCCCAGCGCAAGCTGTTCAGGAAAGCACAGAAACGCGATGTTCGCGTGCTTTTAGCGCTGCTCGCAAGAAGCCTCCGGAGCAGGCACTTCTCGTGCAGCAACAACCGTGCCTGCTACGATCTTTCCTAGCCTCTTTTCCCCTCCGGGCAGCCGGCTTGAGCTGATGTGAAGTGTTGGTGGGCAAATCATCCAGAGAAGCGTCGCAATGCTTCTGGGCTGTTAGCAAGAGCTTTCCTTGCTGAGCCTTTCACGTTGGAGATTAGCTGGACATTTGCCGGTTTAGTGCCTTGTTTCTTCTGCGCAGCTTGCACAAAGCTCATTGCGGCTTTCGCGGTTCGAGTTGTGCATCGCCGAGCTCTGCGGGAAAGAGCGAGAGAAGAGCGCGAAAGCTCCGAGTGCGGCCAGCTCGCGTGTAGCCGCGAATGTGCGCTGTTCGCCGGTGCAGGGCGACTGCCTTCTGCGCGGCTGCTTCCAAGTTGACGGTAACTGCCAGCGTGCTAGCTGTGTAGGACAGTGAAGAGGCCTGACGCGTGTGTGTCCGTAGAGCTGCTAGAAAGCGTACGTGACGAGCAGGAAGGGCTTTCAGAGCAGCCGGTTCTCGTCTTGCACAGTCGCCACACATCCGCACTTTTAGTGCCTCAGAACCCCGGACAGCTTGCAAAACACGGCTGTAACTGTCCCAGCGCAAGCTGTTCAGGAAAGCACAGAAACGCGATGTTCGCGTGCTTTTAGCGCTGCTCGCAAGAAGCCTCCGGAGCAGGCACTTCTCGTGCAGCAACAACCGTGCCTGCTACGATCTTTCCTAGCCTCTTTTCCTCCGGGCAGCCGGCTTGAGCTGATGTGAAGTGTTGGTGGGCAAATCATCCAGAGAAGCGTCGCAATGCTTCTGGGCTGTTAGCAAGAGCTTTCCTTGCTGAGCCTTTTCACGTTGGAGATTAGCTGGACATTTGCCGGTTTAGTGCCTTGTTTCTTCTGCGCAGCTTGCACAAAGCTCATTGCGGCTTTCGCGGTTCGAGTTGTGCATCGCCGGAGCTCTGCGGGAAAGAGCGAGAGAAGAGCCGCGAAAGCTCCGAGTGCGGCCAGCTCGCGTGTAGCCGCGAATGTGCGCTGTTCGCCGGTTGCAGGGCGACTGCCTTCTGCGCGGCTGCTTCCAAGTTGACGGTAACTGCCAGCGTGCTAGCTGTGTAGGACAGTGAAGAGGCTGACGCGTGTGTGTCCGTAGAGCTGCTAGAAAGCGTACGTGACGAGCAGGAAGGGCTTTCAGAGCAGCCGGTTCTCGTCTTGCACAGTCGCCACACATCCGCACTTTTAGTGCCTCAGAACCCCGGACAGCTTGCAAAACACGGCTGTAACTGTCCCAGCGCAAGCTGTTCAGGAAAGCACAGAAACGCGATGTTCGCGTGCTTTTAGCGCTGCTCGCAAGAAGCCTCCGGAGCAGGCACTTCTCGTGCAGCAACAACCGTGCCTGCTACGATCTTTCCTAGCCTCTTTTCCTCCGGGCAGCCGGCTTGAGCTGATGTGAAGTGTTGGTGGGCAAATCATCCAGAGAAGCGTCGCAATGCTTCTGGGCTGTTAGCAAGAGCTTTCCTTGCTGAGCCTTTTCACGTTGGAGATTAGCTGGACATTTGCCGGTTTAGTGCCTTGTTTCTTCTGCGCAGCTTGCACAAAGCTCATTGCGGCTTTCGCGGTCGAGTTGTGCATCGCCGGAGCTCTGCGGGAAAGAGCGAGAGAAGAGCCGCGAAAGCTCCGAGTGCGGCCAGCTCGCGTGTAGCCGCGAATGTGCGCTGTTCGCCGGTTGCAGGGCGACTGCCTTCTGCGCGGCTGCTTCCAAGTTGACGGTAACTGCCAGCGTGCTAGCTGTGTAGGACAGTGAAGAGGCTGACGCGTGTGTGTCCGTAGAGCTGCTAGAAAGCGTACGTGACGAGCAGGAAGGGCTTTCAGAGCAGCCGGTTCTCGTCTTGGACAGTCGCCACACATCCGCACTTTTAGTGCCTCAGAACCCCGGACAGCTTGCAAAACACGGCTGTAACTGTCCCAGCGCAAGCTGTTCAGGAAAGCACAGAAACGCGATGTTCGCGTGCTTTTAGCGCTGCTCGCAAGAAGCCTCCGGAGCAGGCACTTCTCGTGCAGCAACAACCGTGCCTGCTACGATCTTTCCTAGCCTCTTTTCCTCCGGGCAGCCGGCTTGAGCTGATGTGAAGTGTTGGTGGGCAAATCATCCGAGAGAAGCGTCGCAATGCTTCTGGGCTGTTAGCAAGAGCTTTCCCTTGCTGAGCCTTTTCACGTTGGAGATTAGCTGGACATTTGCCGGTTTAGTGCCTTGTTTCTTCTGCGCAGCTTGCACAAAGCTCATTGCGGCTTTCGCGGTTCGAGTTGTGCATCGCCGGAGCTCTGCGGGAAAGAGCGAGAGAAGAGCCGCGAAAGCTCCGAGTGCGGCCAGCTCGCGTGTAGCCGCGAATGTGCGCTGTTCGCCGGTTGCAGGGCGACTGCCTTCTGCGCGGCTGCTTCCAAGTTGACGGTAACTGCCAGCGTGCTAGCTGTGTAGGACAGTGAAGAGGCTGACGCGTGTGTGTCCGTAGAGCTGCTAGAAAGCGTACGTGACGAGCAGGAAGGGCTTTCAGAGCAGCCGGTTCTCGTCTTGCACAGTCGCCACACATCCGCACTTTTAGTGCCTCAGAACCCCGGACAGCTTGCAAAACACGGCTGTAACTGTCCCAGCGCAAGCTGTTCAGGAAAGCACAGAAACGCGATGTTCGCGTGCTTTTAGCGCTGCTCGCAAGAAGCCTCCGGAGCAGGCACTTCTCGTGCAGCAGACAACCGTGCCTGCTACGATCTTTCCTAGCCTCTTTTCCTCCGGGCAGCCGGCTTGATGCTGATGTGAAGTGTTGGTGGGCATAATCATCCAGAGAAGCGTCGCAATGCTTCTGGGCTGTTAGCAAGAGCTTTCCTTGCTGACCCTTTCACGTTGGAGATTAGCTGGACATTTGCCGGTTTAGTGCCTTGTTTCTTCTGCGCAGCTTGCACAAAGCTCATTGCGGCTTTCGCGGTTCGAGTTGTGCATCGCCGGAGCTCTGCGGAAAGAGCGAGAGAAGAGCCGCGAAAGCTCCGAGTGCGGCCAGCTCGCGTGTAGCCGCGAATGTGCGCTGTTCGCCGGTTGCAGGGCGAGTGCCTTCTGCGCGGCTGCTTCCAAGTTGACGGTAACTGCCAGCGTGCTAGCTGTGTAGGACAGTGAAGAGGCTGACGCGTGTGTGTCCGTAGAGCTGCTAGAAAGCGTACGTGACGAGCAGGAAGGGCTTTCAGAGCAGCCGGTTCTCGTCTTGGACAGTCGCCACACATCCGCACTTTTAGTGCCTCAGAACCCCGGACAGCTTGCAAAACACGGCTGTAACTGTCCCAGCGCAAGCTGTTCAGGAAAAGCACAGAAACGCGATGTTCGCGTGCTTTTGCGCTGCTCGCAAGAAGCCTCCGGAGCAGGCACTTCTCGTGCAGCAACAACCGTGCCTGCTACGATCTTTCCTAGCCTCTTTTTCCTCCGGGCAGCCGGCTTGAGCTGATGTGAAGTGTTGGTGGGCAAATCATCCAGAGAAGCGTCGCAATGCTTCTGTGGCTGTTAGCAGAGCTTTCCTTGCTGACCCTTTTCACGTTGGAGATTAGCTGGACATTTGCCGTTTAGTGCCTTGTTTCTTCTGCGCAGCTTGCACAAAGCTCATTGCGGCTTTCGCGGTTCGAGTTGTGCATCGCCGAGCTCTGCGGGAAAGAGCGAGAGAAGAGCCGCGAAAGCTCCGAGTGCGGCCAGCTCGCGTGTAGCCGCGAATGTGCGCTGTTCGCCGGTTGCAGGGCGAGTGCCTTCTGCGCGGCTGCTTCCAAGTTGACGGTAACTGCCAGCGTGCTAGCTGTGTAGGACAGTGAAGAGGCTGACGCGTGTGTGTCCGTAGAGCTGCTAGAAAGCGTACGTGACGAGCAGGAAGGGCTTTCAGAGCAGCCGGTTCTCGTCTTGCACAGTCGGCCACACATCCGCACTTTTAGTGCCTCAGAACCCCGGACAGCTTGCAAAACACGGCTGTAACTGTCCCAGCGCAAGCTGTTCAGGAAAGCACAGAAACGCGATGTTCGCGTGCTTTTAGCGCTGCTCGCAAAGAAGCCTCCGGAGCAGGCACTTCTCGTGCAGCAACAACCGTGCCTGCTACGATCTTTCCTAGCCTCTTTTCCTCCGGGCAGCCGGCTTGAGCTGATGTGAAGTGTTGGTGGGCAAATCATCCAGAGAAGCGTCGCAATGCTTCTGGGCTGTTAGCAAGAGCTTTCCTTGCTGAGCCTTTTCACGTTGGAGATTAGCTGGACATTTGCCGGTTTAGTGCCTTGTTTCTTCTGCGCAGCTTGCACAAAGCTCATTGCGGCTTTCGCGGTTCGAGTTGTGCATCGCCGGAGCTCTGCGGGAAAGAGCGAGAGAAGAGCCGCGAAAGCTCCGAGTGCGGCCAGCTCGCGTGTAGCCGCGAATGTGCGCTGTTCGCCGGTTGCAGGGCGAGTGCCTTCTGCGCGGCTGCTTCCAAGTGACGGTAACTGCCAGCGTGCTAGCTGTGTAGGACAGTGAAGAGGCTGACGCGTGTGTGTCCGTAGAGCTGCTAGAAAGCGTACGTGACGAGCAGGAAGGGCTTTCAGAGCAGCCGGTTCTCGTCTTGGACAGTCGCCACACATCCGCACTTTTAGTGCCTCAGAACCCCGGACAGCTTGCAAAACACGGCTGTAACTGTCCCAGCGCAAGCTGTTCAGGAAAGCACAGAAACGCGATGTTCGCGTGCTTTTAGCGCTGCTCGCAAGAAGCCTCCGGAGCAGGCACTTCTCGTGCAGCAACAACCGTGCCTGCTACGATCTTTCCTAGCCTCTTTTCCTCCGGGCAGCCGGCTTGAGCTGATGTGAAGTGTTGGTGGGCAAATCATCCAGAAGAAGAGTCGTAATGCTTCTGGGCTGTTAGCAAGAGCTTTCCTTGCTGACCCTTTTCACGTTGGAGATTAGCTGGACATTTGCCGGTTTAGTGCCTTGTTTCTTCTGCGCAGCTTGCACAAAGCTCATTGCGGCTTTCGCGGTTCGAGTTGTGCATCGCCGGAGCTCTGCGAGAAAGAGCGAGAGAAGAGCCGCGAAAGCTCCGAGTGCGGCCAGCTCGCGTGTAGCCGCGAATGTGCGCTGTTCGCCGGTTGCAGGGCGACTGCCTTCTGCGCGGGCTGCTTCCAAGTTGACGGTAACTGCCAGCGTGCTAGCTGTGTAGGACAGTGAAGAGGCTGACGCGTGTGTGTCCGTAGAGCTGCTAGAAAGCGTACGTGACGAGCAGGAAGGGCTTTCAGAGCAGCCGGTTCTCGTCTTGCACAGTCGCCACACATCCGCACTTTTAGTGCCTCAGAACCCCGGACAGCTTGCAAAACACGGCTGTAACTGTCCCAGCGCAAGCTGTTCAGGAAAGCACAGAAACGCGATGTTCGCGTGCTTTTAGCGCTGCTCGCAAGAAGCCTCCGGAGCAGGCACTTCTCGTGCAGCAACAACCGTGCCTGCTACGATCTTTCCTAGCCTCTTTTCCTCCGGGCAGCCGGCTTGAGCTGATGTGAAGTGTTGGTGGGCAAATCATCCAGAGAAGCGTCGCAATGCTTCTGGGCTGTTAGCAAGAGCTTTCCTTGCTGACCCTTTTCACGTTGGAGATTAGCTGGACATTTGCCGGTTTAGTGCCTTGTTTCTTCTGCGCAGCTATGCACAAAGCTCATTGCGGCTTTCGCGGTTCGAGTTGTGCATCGCCGGAGCTCTGCGGGAAAGAGCGAGAGAAGAGCCGCGAAAGCTCCGAGTGCGGCCAGCTCGCGTGTAGCCGCGAATGTGCGCTGTTCGCCGGTTGCAGGGCGACTGCCTTCTGCGCGGCTGCTTCCAAGTTGACGGTAACTGCCAGCGTGCTAGCTGTGTAGGACAGTGAAGAGGCTGACGCGTGTGTGTCCGTAGAGCTGCTAGAAAGCGTACGTGACGAGCAGGAAGGGCTTTCAGAGCAGCCGGTTCTCGTCTTGCACAGTCGCCACACATCCGCACTTTTAGTGCCTCAGAACCCCGGACAGCTTGCAAAACACGGCTGTAACTGTCCCAGCGCAAGCTGTTCAGGAAAGCACAGAAACGCGATGTTCGCGTGCTTTTAGCGCTGCTCGCAAGAAGCCTCCGGAGCAGGCACTTCTCGTGCAGCAACAACCGTGCCTGCTACGATCTTTCCTAGCCTCTTTTCCTCCGGGCAGCCGGCTTGAGCTGATGTGAAGTGTTGGTGGGCAAATCATCCAGAGAAGCGTCGCAATGCTTCTGGGCTGTTAGCAAGAGCTTTCCTTGCTGACCCTTTTCACGTTGGAGATTAGCTGGACATTTGCCGGTTTAGTGCCTTGTTTCTTCTGCGCAGCTTGCACAAAGCTCATTGCGGCTTTCGCGGTTCGAGTTGTGCATCGCCGGAGCTCTGCGGGAAAGAGCGAGAGAAGAGCCGCGAAAGCTCCGAGTGCGGCCAGCTCGCGTGTAGCCGCGAATGTGCGCTGTTCGCCGGTTGCAGGGCGACTGCCTTCTGCGCGGCTGCTTCCAAGTTGACGGTAACTGCCAGCGTGCTAGCTGTGTAGGACAGTGAAGAGGCTGACGCGTGTGTGTCCGTAGAGCTGCTAGAAAGCGTACGTGACGAGCAGGAAGGGCTTTCAGAGCAGCCGGTTCTCGTCTTGCACAGTCGCCACACATCCGCACTTTTAGTGCCTCAGAACGGACAGCTTGCAAAACACGGCTGTAACTGTCCCAGCGCAAGCTGTTCAGGAAAGCACAGAAACGCGATGTTCGCGTGCTTTTAGCGCTGCTCGCAAGAAGCCTCCGGAGCAGGCACTTCTCGTGCAGCAACAACCGTGCCTGCTACGATCTTTCCTAGCCTCTTTTCCTCCGGGCAGCCGGCTTGAGCTGATGTGAAGTGTTGGTGGGCAAATCATCCAGAGAAGCGTCGCAATGCTTCTGGGCTGTTAGCAAGAGCTTTCCTTGCTGACCCTTTTCACGTTGGAGATTAGCTGGACATTTGCCGGTTTAGTGCCTTGTTTCTTCTGCGCAGCTTGCACAAAGCTCATTGCGGCTTTCGCGGTTCGAGTTGTGCATCGCCGGAGCTCTGCGGGAAAGAGCGAGAGAAGAGCCGCGAAAGCTCCGAGTGCGGCCAGCTCGCGTGTAGCCGCGAATGTGCGCTGTTCGCCGGTTGCAGGGCGAGTGCCTTCTGCGCGGCTGCTTCCAAGTTGACGGTAACTGCCAGCGTGCTAGCTGTGTAGGACAGTGAAGAGGCTGACGCGTGTGTGTCCGTAGAGCTGCTAGAAAGCGTACGTGACGAGCAGGAAGGGCTTTCAGAGCAGCCGGTTCTCGTCTTGCACAGTCGCCACACATCCGCACTTTTAGTGCCTCAGAACCCCGGACAGCTTGCAAAACACGGCTGTAACTGTCCCAGCGCAAGCTGTTCAGGAAAGCACAGAAACGCGATGTTCGCGTGCTTTTAGCGCTGCTCGCAAGAAGCCTCCGGAGCAGGCACTTCTCGTGCAGCAACAACCGTGCCTGCTACGATCTTTCCTAGCCTCTTTTCCTCCGGGCAGCCGGCTTGAGCTGATGTGAAGTGTTGGTGGGCAAATCATCCAGAGAAGCGTCGCAATGCTTCTGGGCTGTTAGCAAGAGCTTTCCTTGCTGACCCTTTTCACGTTGGAGATTAGCTGGACATTTGCCGGTTTAGTGCCTTGTTTCTTCTGCGCAGCTTGCACAAAGCTCATTGCGGCTTTCGCGGTTCGAGTTGTGCATCGCCGGAGCTCTGCGGGAAAGAGCGAGAGAAGAGCCGCGAAAGCTCCGAGTGCGGCCAGCTCGCGTGTAGCCGCGAATGTGCGCTGTTCGCCGGTTGCAGGGCGACTGCCTTCTGCGCGGCTGCTTCCAAGTTGACGGTAACTGCCAGCGTGCTAGCTGTGTAGGACAGTGAAGAGGCTGACGCGTGTGTGTCCGTAGAGCTGCTAGAAAGCGTACGTGACGAGCAGGAAGGGCTTTCAGAGCAGCCGGTTCTCGTCTTGCACAGTCGCCACACATCCGCACTTTTAGTGCCTCAGAACCCCGGACAGCTTGCAAAACACGGCTGTAACTGTCCCAGCGCAAGCTGTTCAGGAAAGCACAGAAACGCGATGTTCGCGTGCTTTTAGCGCTGCTCGCAAGAAGCCTCCGGAGCAGGCACTTCTCGTGCAGCAACAACCGTGCCTGCTACGATCTTTCCTAGCCTCTTTTCCTCCGGGCAGCCGGCTTGAGCTGATGTGAAGTGTTGGTGGGCAAATCATCCAGAGAAGCGTCGCAATGCTTCTGGGCTGTTAGCAAGAGCTTTCCTTGCTGACCCTTTTCACGTTGGAGATTAGCTGGACATTTGCCGGTTTAGTGCCTTGTTTCTTCTGCGCAGCTTGCACAAAGCTCATTGCGGCTTTCGCGGTTCGAGTTGTGCATCGCCGGAGCTCTGCGGGAAAGAGCGAGAGAAGAGCCGCGAAAGCTCCGAGTGCGGCCAGCTCGCGTGTAGCCGCGAATGTGCGCTGTTCGCCGGTTGCAGGGCGAGTGCCTTCTGCGCGGCTGCTTCCAAGTTGACGGTAACTGCCAGCGTGCTAGCTGTGTAGGACAGTGAAGAGGCTGACGCGTGTGTGTCCGTAGAGCTGCTAGAAAGCGTACGTGACGAGCAGGAAGGGCTTTCAGAGCAGCCGGTTCTCGTCTTGGACAGTCGCCACACATCCGCACTTTTAGTGCCTCAGAACCCCGGACAGCTTGCAAAACACGGCTGTAACTGTCCCAGCGCAAGCTGTTCAGGAAAGCACAGAAACGCGATGTTCGCGTGCTTTTAGCGCTGCTCGCAAGAAGCCTCCGGAGCAGGCACTTCTCGTGCAGCAACAACCGTGCCTGCTACGATCTTTCCTAGCCTCTTTTCCTCCGGGCAGCCGGCTTGAGCTGATGTGAAGTGTTGGTGGGCAAATCATCCAGAGAAGCGTCGCAATGCTTCTGGGCTGTTAGCAAGAGCTTTCCTTGCTGACCCTTTTCACGTTGGAGATTAGCTGGACATTTGCCGGTTTAGTGCCTTGTTTCTTCTGCGCAGCTTGCACAAAGCTCATTGCGGCTTTCGCGGTTCGAGTTGTGCATCGCCGGAGCTCTGCGGGAAAGAGCGAGAGAAGAGCCGCGAAAGCTCCGAGTGCGGCCAGCTCGCGTGTAGCCGCGAATGTGCGCTGTTCGCCGGTTGCAGGGCGACTGCCTTCTGCGCGGCTGCTTCCAAGTTGACGGTAACTGCCAGCGTGCTAGCTGTGTAGGACAGTGAAGAGGCTGACGCGTGTGTGTCCGTAGAGCTGCTAGAAAGCGTACGTGACGAGCAGGAAGGGCTTTCAGAGCAGCCGGTTCTCGTCTTGCACAGTCGCCACACATCCGCACTTTTAGTGCCTCAGAACCCCGGACAGCTTGCAAAACACGGCTGTAACTGTCCCAGCGCAAGCTGTTCAGGAAAGCACAGAAACGCGATGTTCGCGTGCTTTTAGCGCTGCTCGCAAGAAGCCTCCGGAGCAGGCACTTCTCGTGCAGCAACAACCGTGCCTGCTACGATCTTTCCTAGCCTCTTTTCCTCCGGGCAGCCGGCTTGAGCTGATGTGAAGTGTTGGTGGGCAAATCATCCAGAGAAGCGTCGCAATGCTTCTGGGCTGTTAGCAAGAGCTTTCCTTGCTGAGCCTTTTCACGTTGGAGATTAGCTGGACATTTGCCGGTTTAGTGCCTTGTTTCTTCTGCGCAGCTTGCACAAAGCTCATTGCGGCTTTCGCGGTTCGAGTTGTGCATCGCCGGAGCTCTGCGGGAAAGAGCGAGAGAAGAGCCGCGAAAGCTCCGAGTGCGGCCAGCTCGCGTGTAGCCGCGAATGTGCGCTGTTCGCCGGTTGCAGGGCGACTGCCTTCTGCGCGGCTGCTTCCAAGTTGACGGTAACTGCCAGCGTGCTAGCTGTGTAGGACAGTGAAGAGGCTGACGCGTGTGTGTCCGTAGAGCTGCTAGAAAGCGTACGTGACGAGCAGGAAGGGCTTTCAGAGCAGCCGGTTCTCGTCTTGCACAGTCGCCACACATCCGCACTTTTAGTGCCTCAGAACCCCGGACAGCTTGCAAAACACGGCTGTAACTGTCCCAGCGCAAGCTGTTCAGGAAAGCACAGAAACGCGATGTTCGCGTGCTTTTAGCGCTGCTCGCAAGAAGCCTCCGGAGCAGGCACTTCTCGTGCAGCAACAACCGTGCCTGCTACGATCTTTCCTAGCCTCTTTTCCTCCGGGCAGCCGGCTTGAGCTGATGTGAAGTGTTGGTGGGCAAATCATCCAGAGAAGAGTCGCAATGCTTCTGGGCTGTTAGCAAGAGCTTTCCTTGCTGACCCTTTAACGTTGGAGATTAGCTGGACATTTGCCGGTTTAGTGCCTTGTTTCTTCTGCGCAGCTTGCACAAAGCTCATTGCGGCTTTCGCGGTTCGAGTTGTGCATCGCCGGAGCTCTGCGGGAAAGAGCGAGAGAAGAGCCGCGAAAGCTCCGAGTGCGGCCAGCTCGCGTGTAGCCGCGAATGTGCGCTGTTCGCCGGTTGCAGGGCGAGTGCCTTCTGCGCGGCTGCTTCCAAGTTGACGGTAACTGCCAGCGTGCTAGCTGTGTAGGACAGTGAAGAGGCTGACGCGTGTGTGTCCGTAGAGCTGCTAGAAAGCGTACGTGACGAGCAGGAAGGGCTTTCAGAGCAGCCGGTTCTCGTCTTGCACAGTCGCCACACATCCGCACTTTTAGTGCCTCAGAACCCCGGACAGCTTGCAAAACACGGCTGTAACTGTCCCAGCGCAAGCTGTTCAGGAAAGCACAGAAACGCGATGTTCGCGTGCTTTTAGCGCTGCTCGCAAGAAGCCTCCGGAGCAGGCACTTCTCGTGCAGCAACAACCGTGCCTGCTACGATCTTTCCTAGCCTCTTTTCCTCCGGGCAGCCGGCTTGAGCTGATGTGAAGTGTTGGTGGGCAAATCATCCAGAGAAGCGTCGCAATGCTTCTGGGCTGTTAGCAAGAGCTTTCCTTGCTGACCCTTTTCACGTTGGAGATTAGCTGGACATTTGCCGGTTTAGTGCCTTGTTTCTTCTGCGCAGCTTGCACAAAGCTCATTGCGGCTTTCGCGGTTCGAGTTGTGCATCGCCGGAGCTCTGCGGGAAAGAGCGAGAGAAGAGCCGCGAAAGCTCCGAGTGCGGCCAGCTCGCGTGTAGCCGCGAATGTGCGCTGTTCGCCGGTTGCAGGGCGACTGCCTTCTGCGCGGCTGCTTCCAAGTTGACGGTAACTGCCAGCGTGCTAGCTGTGTAGGACAGTGAAGAGGCTGACGCGTGTGTGTCCGTAGAGCTGCTAGAAAGCGTACGTGACGAGCAGGAAGGGCTTTCAGAGCAGCCGGTTCTCGTCTTGCACAGTCGCCACACATCCGCACTTTTAGTGCCTCAGAACCCCGGACAGCTTGCAAAACACGGCTGTAACTGTCCCAGCGCAAGCTGTTCAGGAAAGCACAGAAACGCGATGTTCGCGTGCTTTTAGCGCTGCTCGCAAGAAGCCTCCGGAGCAGGCACTTCTCGTGCAGCAACAACCGTGCCTGCTACGATCTTTCCTAGCCTCTTTTCCTCCGGGCAGCCGGCTTGAGCTGATGTGAAGTGTTGGTGGGCAAATCATCCAGAGAAGCGTCGCAATGCTTCTGGGCTGTTAGCAAGAGCTTTCCTTGCTGACCCTTTTCACGTTGGAGATTAGCTGGACATTTGCCGGTTTAGTGCCTTGTTTCTTCTGCGCAGCTTGCACAAAGCTCATTGCGGCTTTCGCGGTTCGAGTTGTGCATCGCCGGAGCTCTGCGGGAAAGAGCGAGAGAAGAGCCGCGAAAGCTCCGAGTGCGGCCAGCTCGCGTGTAGCCGCGAATGTGCGCTGTTCGCCGGTTGCAGGGCGACTGCCTTCTGCGCGGCTGCTTCCAAGTTGACGGTAACTGCCAGCGTGCTAGCTGTGTAGGACAGTGAAGAGGCTGACGCGTGTGTGTCCGTAGAGCTGCTAGAAAGCGTACGTGACGAGCAGGAAGGGCTTTCAGAGCAGCCGGTTCTCGTCTTGCACAGTCGCCACACATCCGCACTTTTAGTGCCTCAGAACCCCGGACAGCTTGCAAAACACGGCTGTAACTGTCCCAGCGCAAGCTGTTCAGGAAAGCACAGAAACGCGATGTTCGCGTGCTTTTAGCGCTGCTCGCAAGAAGCCTCCGGAGCAGGCACTTCTCGTGCAGCAACAACCGTGCCTGCTACGATCTTTCCTAGCCTCTTTTCCTCCGGGCAGCCGGCTTGAGCTGATGTGAAGTGTTGGTGGGCAAATCATCCAGAGAAGAGTCGCAATGCTTCTGGGCTGTTAGCAAGAGCTTTCCTTGCTGACCCTTTTCACGTTGGAGATTAGCTGGACATTTGCCGGTTTAGTGCCTTGTTTCTTCTGCGCAGCTTGCACAAAGCTCATTGCGGCTTTCGCGGTTCGAGTTGTGCATCGCCGGAGCTCTGCGGGAAAGAGCGAGAGAAGAGCCGCGAAAGCTCCGAGTGCGGCCAGCTCGCGTGTAGCCGCGAATGTGCGCTGTTCGCCGGTTGCAGGGCGACTGCCTTCTGCGCGGCTGCTTCCAAGTTGACGGTAACTGCCAGCGTGCTAGCTGTGTAGGACAGTGAAGAGGCTGACGCGTGTGTGTCCGTAGAGCTGCTAGAAAGCGTACGTGACGAGCAGGAAGGGCTTTCAGAGCAGCCGGTTCTCGTCTTGCACAGTCGCCACACATCCGCACTTTTAGTGCCTCAGAACCCCGGACAGCTTGCAAAACACGGCTGTAACTGTCCCAGCGCAAGCTGTTCAGGAAAGCACAGAAACGCGATGTTCGCGTGCTTTTAGCGCTGCTCGCAAGAAGCCTCCGGAGCAGGCACTTCTCGTGCAGCAACAACCGTGCCTGCTACGATCTTTCCTAGCCTCTTTTCCTCCGGGCAGCCGGCTTGAGCTGATGTGAAGTGTTGGTGGGCAAATCATCCAGAGAAGCGTCGCAATGCTTCTGGGCTGTTAGCAAGAGCTTTCCTTGCTGAGCCTTTTCACGTTGGAGATTAGCTGGACATTTGCCGGTTTAGTGCCTTGTTTCTTCTGCGCAGCTTGCACAAAGCTCATTGCGGCTTTCGCGGTTCGAGTTGTGCATCGCCGGAGCTCTGCGGGAAAGAGCGAGAGAAGAGCCGCGAAAGCTCCGAGTGCGGCCAGCTCGCGTGTAGCCGCGAATGTGCGCTGTTCGCCGGTTGCAGGGCGACTGCCTTCTGCGCGGCTGCTTCCAAGTTGACGGTAACTGCCAGCGTGCTAGCTGTGTAGGACAGTGAAGAGGCTGACGCGTGTGTGTCCGTAGAGCTGCTAGAAAGCGTACGTGACGAGCAGGAAGGGCTTTCAGAGCAGCCGGTTCTCGTCTTGCACAGTCGCCACACATCCGCACTTTTAGTGCCTCAGAACCCCGGACAGCTTGCAAAACACGGCTGTAACTGTCCCAGCGCAAGCTGTTCAGGAAAGCACAGAAACGCGATGTTCGCGTGCTTTTAGCGCTGCTCGCAAGAAGCCTCCGGAGCAGGCACTTCTCGTGCAGCAACAACCGTGCCTGCTACGATCTTTCCTAGCCTCTTTTCCTCCGGGCAGCCGGCTTGAGCTGATGTGAAGTGTTGGTGGGCAAATCATCCAGAGAAGCGTCGCAATGCTTCTGGGCTGTTAGCAAGAGCTTTCCTTGCTGAGCCTTTTCACGTTGGAGATTAGCTGGACATTTGCCGGTTTAGTGCCTTGTTTCTTCTGCGCAGCTTGCACAAAGCTCATTGCGGCTTTCGCGGTTCGAGTTGTGCATCGCCGGAGCTCTGCGGGAAAGAGCGAGAGAAGAGCCGCGAAAGCTCCGAGTGCGGCCAGCTCGCGTGTAGCCGCGAATGTGCGCTGTTCGCCGGTTGCAGGGCGACTGCCTTCTGCGCGGCTGCTTCCAAGTTGACGGTAACTGCCAGCGTGCTAGCTGTGTAGGACAGTGAAGAGGCTGACGCGTGTGTGTCCGTAGAGCTGCTAGAAAGCGTACGTGACGAGCAGGAAGGGCTTTCAGAGCAGCCGGTTCTCGTCTTGCACAGTCGCCACACATCCGCACTTTTAGTGCCTCAGAACCCCGGACAGCTTGCAAAACACGGCTGTAACTGTCCCAGCGCAAGCTGTTCAGGAAAGCACAGAAACGCGATGTTCGCGTGCTTTTAGCGCTGCTCGCAAGAAGCCTCCGGAGCAGGCACTTCTCGTGCAGCAACAACCGTGCCTGCTACGATCTTTCCTAGCCTCTTTTCCTCCGGGCAGCCGGCTTGAGCTGATGTGAAGTGTTGGTGGGCAAATCATCCAGAGAAGCGTCGCAATGCTTCTGGGCTGTTAGCAAGAGCTTTCCTTGCTGAGCCTTTTCACGTTGGAGATTAGCTGGACATTTGCCGGTTTAGTGCCTTGTTTCTTCTGCGCAGCTTGCACAAAGCTCATTGCGGCTTTCGCGGTTCGAGTTGTGCATCGCCGGAGCTCTGCGGGAAAGAGCGAGAGAAGAGCCGCGAAAGCTCCGAGTGCGGCCAGCTCGCGTGTAGCCGCGAATGTGCGCTGTTCGCCGGTTGCAGGGCGACTGCCTTCTGCGCGGCTGCTTCCAAGTTGACGGTAACTGCCAGCGTGCTAGCTGTGTAGGACAGTGAAGAGGCTGACGCGTGTGTGTCCGTAGAGCTGCTAGAAAGCGTACGTGACGAGCAGGAAGGGCTTTCAGAGCAGCCGGTTCTCGTCTTGCACAGTCGCCACACATCCGCACTTTTAGTGCCTCAGAACCCCGGACAGCTTGCAAAACACGGCTGTAACTGTCCCAGCGCAAGCTGTTCAGGAAAGCACAGAAACGCGATGTTCGCGTGCTTTTAGCGCTGCTCGCAAGAAGCCTCCGGAGCAGGCACTTCTCGTGCAGCAACAACCGTGCCTGCTACGATCTTTCCTAGCCTCTTTTCCTCCGGGCAGCCGGCTTGAGCTGATGTGAAGTGTTGGTGGGCAAATCATCCAGAGAAGCGTCGCAATGCTTCTGGGCTGTTAGCAAGAGCTTTCCTTGCTGACCCTTTTCACGTTGGAGATTAGCTGGACATTTGCCGGTTTAGTGCCTTGTTTCTTCTGCGCAGCTTGCACAAAGCTCATTGCGGCTTTCGCGGTTCGAGTTGTGCATCGCCGGAGCTCTGCGGGAAAGAGCGAGAGAAGAGCCGCGAAAGCTCCGAGTGCGGCCAGCTCGCGTGTAGCCGCGAATGTGCGCTGTTCGCCGGTTGCAGGGCGACTGCCTTCTGCGCGGCTGCTTCCAAGTTGACGGTAACTGCCAGCGTGCTAGCTGTGTAGGACAGTGAAGAGGCTGACGCGTGTGTGTCCGTAGAGCTGCTAGAAAGCGTACGTGACGAGCAGGAAGGGCTTTCAGAGCAGCCGGCTCTCGTCTTGGACAGTCGCCACACATCCGCACTTTTAGTGCCTCAGAACCCCGGACAGCTTGCAAAACACGGCTGTAACTGTCCCAGCGCAAGCTGTTCAGGAAAGCACAGAAACGCGATGTTCGCGTGCTTTTAGCGCTGCTCGCAAGAAGCCTCCGGAGCAGGCACTTCTCGTGCAGCAACAACCGTGCCTGCTACGATCTTTCCTAGCCTCTTTTCCTCCGGGCAGCCGGCTTGAGCTGATGTGAAGTGTTGGTGGGCAAATCATCCAGAGAAGAGTCGCAATGCTTCTGGGCTGTTAGCAAGAGCTTTCCTTGCTGAGCCTTTTCACGTTGGAGATTAGCTGGACATTTGCCGGTTTAGTGCCTTGTTTCTTCTGCGCAGCTTGCACAAAGCTCATTGCGGCTTTCGCGGTTCGAGTTGTGCATCGCCGGAGCTCTGCGGGAAAGAGCGAGAGAAGAGCCGCGAAAGCTCCGAGTGCGGCCAGCTCGCGTGTAGCCGCGAATGTGCGCTGTTCGCCGGTTGCAGGGCGAGTGCCTTCTGCGCGGCTGCTTCCAAGTTGACGGTAACTGCCAGCGTGCTAGCTGTGTAGGACAGTGAAGAGGCTGACGCGTGTGTGTCCGTAGAGCTGCTAGAAAGCGTACGTGACGAGCAGGAAGGGCTTTCAGAGCAGCCGGTTCTCGTCTTGGACAGTCGCCACACATCCGCACTTTTAGTGCCTCAGAACCCCGGACAGCTTGCAAAACACGGCTGTAACTGTCCCAGCGCAAGCTGTTCAGGAAAGCACAGAAACGCGATGTTCGCGTGCTTTTAGCGCTGCTCGCAAGAAGCCTCCGGAGCAGGCACTTCTCGTGCAGCAACAACCGTGCCTGCTACGATCTTTCCTAGCCTCTTTTCCTCCGGGCAGCCGGCTTGAGCTGATGTGAAGTGTTGGTGGGCAAATCATCCAGAGAAGCGTCGCAATGCTTCTGGGCTGTTAGCAAGAGCTTTCCTTGCTGAGCCTTTTCACGTTGGAGATTAGCTGGACATTTGCCGGTTTAGTGCCTTGTTTCTTCTGCGCAGCTTGCACAAAGCTCATTGCGGCTTTCGCGGTTCGAGTTGTGCATCGCCGGAGCTCTGCGGGAAAGAGCGAGAGAAGAGCCGCGAAAGCTCCGAGTGCGGCCAGCTCGCGTGTAGCCGCGAATGTGCGCTGTTCGCCGGTTGCAGGGCGACTGCCTTCTGCGCGGCTGCTTCCAAGTTGACGGTAACTGCCAGCGTGCTAGCTGTGTAGGACAGTGAAGAGGCTGACGCGTGTGTGTCCGTAGAGCTGCTAGAAAGCGTACGTGACGAGCAGGAAGGGCTTTCAGAGCAGCCGGCTCTCGTCTTGGACAGTCGCCACACATCCGCACTTTTAGTGCCTCAGAACCCCGGACAGCTTGCAAAACACGGCTGTAACTGTCCCAGCGCAAGCTGTTCAGGAAAGCACAGAAACGCGATGTTCGCGTGCTTTTAGCGCTGCTCGCAAGAAGCCTCCGGAGCAGGCACTTCTCGTGCAGCAACAACCGTGCCTGCTACGATCTTTCCTAGCCTCTTTTCCTCCGGGCAGCCGGCTTGAGCTGATGTGAAGTGTTGGTGGGCAAATCATCCAGAGAAGCGTCGCAATGCTTCTGGGCTGTTAGCAAGAGCTTTCCTTGCTGAGCCTTTTCACGTTGGAGATTAGCTGGACATTTGCCGGTTTAGTGCCTTGTTTCTTCTGCGCAGCTTGCACAAAGCTCATTGCGGCTTTCGCGGTTCGAGTTGTGCATCGCCGGAGCTCTGCGGGAAAGAGCGAGAGAAGAGCCGCGAAAGCTCCGAGTGCGGCCAGCTCGCGTGTAGCCGCGAATGTGCGCTGTTCGCCGGTTGCAGGGCGAGTGCCTTCTGCGCGGCTGCTTCCAAGTTGACGGTAACTGCCAGCGTGCTAGCTGTGTAGGACAGTGAAGAGGCTGACGCGTGTGTGTCCGTAGAGCTGCTAGAAAGCGTACGTGACGAGCAGGAAGGGCTTTCAGAGCAGCCGGTTCTCGTCTTGCACAGTCGCCACACATCCGCACTTTTAGTGCCTCAGAACCCCGGACAGCTTGCAAAACACGGCTGTAACTGTCCCAGCGCAAGCTGTTCAGGAAAGCACAGAAACGCCATGTTCGCGTGCTTTTAGCGCTGCTCGCAAGAAGCCTCCGGAGCAGGCACTTCTCGTGCAGCAACAACCGTGCCTGCTACGATCTTTCCTAGCCTCTTTTCCTCCGGGCAGCCGGCTTGAGCTGATGTGAAGTGTTGGTGGGCAAATCATCCAGAGAAGCGTCGCAATGCTTCTGGGCTGTTAGCAAGAGCTTTCCTTGCTGAGCCTTTTCACGTTGGAGATTAGCTGGACATTTGCCGGTTTAGTGCCTTGTTTCTTCTGCGCAGCTTGCACAAAGCTCATTGCGGCTTTCGCGGTTCGAGTTGTGCATCGCCGGAGCTCTGCGGGAAAGAGCGAGAGAAGAGCCGCGAAAGCTCCGAGTGCGGCCAGCTCGCGTGTAGCCGCGAATGTGCGCTGTTCGCCGGTTGCAGGGCGACTGCCTTCTGCGCGGCTGCTTCCAAGTTGACGGTAACTGCCAGCGTGCTAGCTGTGTAGGACAGTGAAGAGGCTGACGCGTGTGTGTCCGTAGAGCTGCTAGAAAGCGTACGTGACGAGCAGGAAGGGCTTTCAGAGCAGCCGGTTCTCGTCTTGCACAGTCGCCACACATCCGCACTTTTAGTGCCTCAGAACCCCGGACAGCTTGCAAAACACGGCTGTAACTGTCCCAGCGCAAGCTGTTCAGGAAAGCACAGAAACGCGATGTTCGCGTGCTTTTAGCGCTGCTCGCAAGAAGCCTCCGGAGCAGGCACTTCTCGTGCAGCAACAACCGTGCCTGCTACGATCTTTCCTAGCCTCTTTTCCTCCGGGCAGCCGGCTTGAGCTGATGTGAAGTGTTGGTGGGCAAATCATCCAGAGAAGCGTCGCAATGCTTCTGGGCTGTTAGCAAGAGCTTTCCTTGCTGAGCCTTTTCACGTTGGAGATTAGCTGGACATTTGCCGGTTTAGTGCCTTGTTTCTTCTGCGCAGCTTGCACAAAGCTCATTGCGGCTTTCGCGGTTCGAGTTGTGCATCGCCGGAGCTCTGCGGGAAAGAGCGAGAGAAGAGCCGCGAAAGCTCCGAGTGCGGCCAGCTCGCGTGTAGCCGCGAATGTGCGCTGTTCGCCGGTTGCAGGGCGACTGCCTTCTGCGCGGCTGCTTCCAAGTTGACGGTAACTGCCAGCGTGCTAGCTGTGTAGGACAGTGAAGAGGCTGACGCGTGTGTGTCCGTAGAGCTGCTAGAAAGCGTACGTGACGAGCAGGAAGGGCTTTCAGAGCAGCCGGCTCTCGTCTTGCACAGTCGCCACACATCCGCACTTTTAGTGCCTCAGAACCCCGGACAGCTTGCAAAACACGGCTGTAACTGTCCCAGCGCAAGCTGTTCAGGAAAGCACAGAAACGCGATGTTCGCAAGAAGCCTCCGGAGCAGGCACTTCTCGTGCAGCAACAACCGTGCCTGCTACGATCTTTCCTAGCCTCTTTTCCTCCGGGCAGCCGGCTTGAGCTGATGTGAAGTGTTGGTGGGCAAATCATCCAGAGAAGCGTCGCAATGCTTCTGGGCTGTTAGCAAGAGCTTTCCTTGCTGAGCCTTTTCACGTTGGAGATTAGCTGGACATTTGCCGGTTTAGTGCCTTGTTTCTTCTGCGCAGCTTGCACAAAGCTCATTGCGGCTTTCGCGGTTCGAGTTGTGCATCGCCGGAGCTCTGCGGGAAAGAGCGAGAGAAGAGCCGCGAAAGCTCCGAGTGCGGCCAGCTCGCGTGTAGCCGCGAATGTGCGCTGTTCGCCGGTTGCAGGGCGAGTGCCTTCTGCGCGGCTGCTTCCAAGTTGACGGTAACTGCCAGCGTGCTAGCTGTGTAGGACAGTGAAGAGGCTGACGCGTGTGTGTCCGTAGAGCTGCTAGAAAGCGTACGTGACGAGCAGGAAGGGCTTTCAGAGCAGCCGGTTCTCGTCTTGGACAGTCGCCACACATCCGCACTTTTAGTGCCTCAGAACCCCGGACAGCTTGCAAAACACGGCTGTAACTGTCCCAGCGCAAGCTGTTCAGGAAAGCACAGAAACGCGATGTTCGCGTGCTTTTAGCGCTGCTCGCAAGAAGCCTCCGGAGCAGGCACTTCTCGTGCAGCAACAAGCGTGCCTGCTACGATCTTTCCTAGCCTCTTTTCCTCCGGGCAGCCGGCTTGAGCTGATGTGAAGTGTTGGTGGGCAAATCATCCAGAGAAGCGTCGCAATGCTTCTGGGCTGTTAGCAAGAGCTTTCCTTGCTGAGCCTTTTCACGTTGGAGATTAGCTGGACATTTGCCGGTTTAGTGCCTTGTTTCTTCTGCGCAGCTTGCACAAAGCTCATTGCGGCTTTCGCGGTTCGAGTTGTGCATCGCCGGAGCTCTGCGGGAAAGAGCGAGAGAAGAGCCGCGAAAGCTCCGAGTGCGGCCAGCTCGCGTGTAGCCGCGAATGTGCGCTGTTCGCCGGTTGCAGGGCGACTGCCTTCTGCGCGGCTGCTTCCAAGTTGACGGTAACTGCCAGCGTGCTAGCTGTGTAGGACAGTGAAGAGGCTGACGCGTGTGTGTCCGTAGAGCTGCTAGAAAGCGTACGTGACGAGCAGGAAGGGCTTTCAGAGCAGCCGGTTCTCGTCTTGGACAGTCGCCACACATCCGCACTTTTAGTGCCTCAGAACCCCGGACAGCTTGCAAAACACGGCTGTAACTGTCCCAGCGCAAGCTGTTCAGGAAAGCACAGAAACGCGATGTTCGCGTGCTTTTAGCGCTGCTCGCAAGAAGCCTCCGGAGCAGGCACTTCTCGTGCAGCAACAACCGTGCCTGCTACGATCTTTCCTAGCCTCTTTTCCTCCGGGCAGCCGGCTTGAGCTGATGTGAAGTGTTGGTGGGCAAATCATCCAGAGAAGCGTCGCAATGCTTCTGGGCTGTTAGCAAGAGCTTTCCTTGCTGAGCCTTTTCACGTTGGAGATTAGCTGGACATTTGCCGGTTTAGTGCCTTGTTTCTTCTGCGCAGCTTGCACAAAGCTCATTGCGGCTTTCGCGGTTCGAGTTGTGCATCGCCGGAGCTCTGCGGGAAAGAGCGAGAGAAGAGCCGCGAAAGCTCCGAGTGCGGCCAGCTCGCGTGTAGCCGCGAATGTGCGCTGTTCGCCGGTTGCAGGGCGAGTGCCTTCTGCGCGGCTGCTTCCAAGTTGACGGTAACTGCCAGCGTGCTAGCTGTGTAGGACAGTGAAGAGGCTGACGCGTGTGTGTCCGTAGAGCTGCTAGAAAGCGTACGTGAAGAGCAGGAAGGGCTTTCAGAGCAGCCGGTTCTCGTCTTGCACAGTCGCCACACATCCGCACTTTTAGTGCCTCAGAACCCCGGACAGCTTGCAAAACACGGCTGTAACTGTCCCAGCGCAAGCTGTTCAGGAAAGCACAGAAACGCGATGTTCGCGTGCTTTTAGCGCTGCTCGCAAGAAGCCTCCGGAGCAGGCACTTCTCGTGCAGCAACAACCGTGCCTGCTACGATCTTTCCTAGCCTCTTTTCCTCCGGGCAGCCGGCTTGAGCTGATGTGAAGTGTTGGTGGGCAAATCATCCAGAGAAGCGTCGCAATGCTTCTGGGCTGTTAGCAAGAGCTTTCCTTGCTGAGCCTTTTCACGTTGGAGATTAGCTGGACATTTGCCGGTTTAGTGCCTTGTTTCTTCTGCGCAGCTTGCACAAAGCTCATTGCGGCTTTCGCGGTTCGAGTTGTGCATCGCCGGAGCTCTGCGGGAAAGAGCGAGAGAAGAGCCGCGAAAGCTCCGAGTGCGGCCAGCTCGCGTGTAGCCGCGAATGTGCGCTGTTCGCCGGTTGCAGGGCGACTGCCTTCTGCGCGGCTGCTTCCAAGTTGACGGTAACTGCCAGCGTGCTAGCTGTGTAGGACAGTGAAGAGGCTGACGCGTGTGTGTCCGTAGAGCTGCTAGAAAGCGTACGTGACGAGCAGGAAGGGCTTTCAGAGCAGCCGGTTCTCGTCTTGGACAGTCGCCACACATCCGCACTTTTAGTGCCTCAGAACCCCGGACAGCTTGCAAAACACGGCTGTAACTGTCCCAGCGCAAGCTGTTCAGGAAAGCACAGAAACGCGATGTTCGCGTGCTTTTAGCGCTGCTCGCAAGAAGCCTCCGGAGCAGGCACTTCTCGTGCAGCAACAAGCGTGCCTGCTACGATCTTTCCTAGCCTCTTTTCCTCCGGGCAGCCGGCTTGAGCTGATGTGAAGTGTTGGTGGGCAAATCATCCAGAGAAGCGTCGCAATGCTTCTGGGCTGTTAGCAAGAGCTTTCCTTGCTGAGCCTTTTCACGTTGGAGATTAGCTGGACATTTGCCGGTTTAGTGCCTTGTTTCTTCTGCGCAGCTTGCACAAAGCTCATTGCGGCTTTCGCGGTTCGAGTTGTGCATCGCCGGAGCTCTGCGGGAAAGAGCGAGAGAAGAGCCGCGAAAGCTCCGAGTGCGGCCAGCTCGCGTGTAGCCGCGAATGTGCGCTGTTCGCCGGTTGCAGGGCGACTGCCTTCTGCGCGGCTGCTTCCAAGTTGACGGTAACTGCCAGCGTGCTAGCTGTGTAGGACAGTGAAGAGGCTGACGCGTGTGTGTCCGTAGAGCTGCTAGAAAGCGTACGTGACGAGCAGGAAGGGCTTTCAGAGCAGCCGGTTCTCGTCTTGCACAGTCGCCACACATCCGCACTTTTAGTGCCTCAGAACCCCGGACAGCTTGCAAAACACGGCTGTAACTGTCCCAGCGCAAGCTGTTCAGGAAAGCACAGAAACGCGATGTTCGCGTGCTTTTAGCGCTGCTCGCAAGAAGCCTCCGGAGCAGGCACTTCTCGTGCAGCAACAACCGTGCCTGCTACGATCTTTCCTAGCCTCTTTTCCTCCGGGCAGCCGGCTTGAGCTGATGTGAAGTGTTGGTGGGCAAATCATCCAGAGAAGCGTCGCAATGCTTCTGGGCTGTTAGCAAGAGCTTTCCTTGCTGAGCCTTTTCACGTTGGAGATTAGCTGGACATTTGCCGGTTTAGTGCCTTGTTTCTTCTGCGCAGCTTGCACAAAGCTCATTGCGGCTTTCGCGGTTCGAGTTGTGCATCGCCGGAGCTCTGCGGGAAAGAGCGAGAGAAGAGCCGCGAAAGCTCCGAGTGCGGCCAGCTCGCGTGTAGCCGCGAATGTGCGCTGTTCGCCGGTTGCAGGGCGACTGCCTTCTGCGCGGCTGCTTCCAAGTTGACGGTAACTGCCAGCGTGCTAGCTGTGTAGGACAGTGAAGAGGCTGACGCGTGTGTGTCCGTAGAGCTGCTAGAAAGCGTACGTGACGAGCAGGAAGGGCTTTCAGAGCAGCCGGTTCTCGTCTTGGACAGTCGCCACACATCCGCACTTTTAGTGCCTCAGAACCCCGGACAGCTTGCAAAACACGGCTGTAACTGTCCCAGCGCAAGCTGTTCAGGAAAGCACAGAAACGCGATGTTCGCGTGCTTTTAGCGCTGCTCGCAAGAAGCCTCCGGAGCAGGCACTTCTCGTGCAGCAACAACCGTGCCTGCTACGATCTTTCCTAGCCTCTTTTCCTCCGGGCAGCCGGCTTGAGCTGATGTGAAGTGTTGGTGGGCAAATCATCCAGAGAAGCGTCGCAATGCTTCTGGGCTGTTAGCAAGAGCTTTCCTTGCTGAGCCTTTTCACGTTGGAGATTAGCTGGACATTTGCCGGTTTAGTGCCTTGTTTCTTCTGCGCAGCTTGCACAAAGCTCATTGCGGCTTTCGCGGTTCGAGTTGTGCATCGCCGGAGCTCTGCGGGAAAGAGCGAGAGAAGAGCCGCGAAAGCTCCGAGTGCGGCCAGCTCGCGTGTAGCCGCGAATGTGCGCTGTTCGCCGGTTGCAGGGCGACTGCCTTCTGCGCGGCTGCTTCCAAGTTGACGGTAACTGCCAGCGTGCTAGCTGTGTAGGACAGTGAAGAGGCTGACGCGTGTGTGTCCGTAGAGCTGCTAGAAAGCGTACGTGACGAGCAGGAAGGGCTTTCAGAGCAGCCGGTTCTCGTCTTGCACAGTCGCCACACATCCGCACTTTTAGTGCCTCAGAACCCCGGACAGCTTGCAAAACACGGCTGTAACTGTCCCAGCGCAAGCTGTTCAGGAAAGCACAGAAACGCGATGTTCGCGTGCTTTTAGCGCTGCTCGCAAGAAGCCTCCGGAGCAGGCACTTCTCGTGCAGCAACAACCGTGCCTGCTACGATCTTTCCTAGCCTCTTTTCCTCCGGGCAGCCGGCTTGAGCTGATGTGAAGTGTTGGTGGGCAAATCATCCAGAGAAGCGTCGCAATGCTTCTGGGCTGTTAGCAAGAGCTTTCCTTGCTGACCCTTTTCACGTTGGAGATTAGCTGGACATTTGCCGGTTTAGTGCCTTGTTTCTTCTGCGCAGCTTGCACAAAGCTCATTGCGGCTTTCGCGGTTCGAGTTGTGCATCGCCGGAGCTCTGCGGGAAAGAGCGAGAGAAGAGCCGCGAAAGCTCCGAGTGCGGCCAGCTCGCGTGTAGCCGCGAATGTGCGCTGTTCGCCGGTTGCAGGGCGACTGCCTTCTGCGCGGCTGCTTCCAAGTTGACGGTAACTGCCAGCGTGCTAGCTGTGTAGGACAGTGAAGAGGCTGACGCGTGTGTGTCCGTAGAGCTGCTAGAAAGCGTACGTGACGAGCAGGAAGGGCTTTCAGAGCAGCCGGTTCTCGTCTTGGACAGTCGCCACACATCCGCACTTTTAGTGCCTCAGAACCCCGGACAGCTTGCAAAACACGGCTGTAACTGTCCCAGCGCAAGCTGTTCAGGAAAGCACAGAAACGCGATGTTCGCGTGCTTTTAGCGCTGCTCGCAAGAAGCCTCCGGAGCAGGCACTTCTCGTGCAGCAACAACCGTGCCTGCTACGATCTTTCCTAGCCTCTTTTCCTCCGGGCAGCCGGCTTGAGCTGATGTGAAGTGTTGGTGGGCAAATCATCCAGAGAAGCGTCGCAATGCTTCTGGGCTGTTAGCAAGAGCTTTCCTTGCTGAGCCTTTTCACGTTGGAGATTAGCTGGACATTTGCCGGTTTAGTGCCTTGTTTCTTCTGCGCAGCTTGCACAAAGCTCATTGCGGCTTTCGCGGTTCGAGTTGTGCATCGCCGGAGCTCTGCGGGAAAGAGCGAGAGAAGAGCCGCGAAAGCTCCGAGTGCGGCCAGCTCGCGTGTAGCCGCGAATGTGCGCTGTTCGCCGGTTGCAGGGCGACTGCCTTCTGCGCGGCTGCTTCCAAGTTGACGGTAACTGCCAGCGTGCTAGCTGTGTAGGACAGTGAAGAGGCTGACGCGTGTGTGTCCGTAGAGCTGCTAGAAAGCGTACGTGACGAGCAGGAAGGGCTTTCAGAGCAGCCGGTTCTCGTCTTGCACAGTCGCCACACATCCGCACTTTTAGTGCCTCAGAACCCCGGACAGCTTGCAAAACACGGCTGTAACTGTCCCAGCGCAAGCTGTTCAGGAAAGCACAGAAACGCGATGTTCGCGTGCTTTTAGCGCTGCTCGCAAGAAGCCTCCGGAGCAGGCACTTCTCGTGCAGCAACAACCGTGCCTGCTACGATCTTTCCTAGCCTCTTTTCCTCCGGGCAGCCGGCTTGAGCTGATGTGAAGTGTTGGTGGGCAAATCATCCAGAGAAGCGTCGCAATGCTTCTGGGCTGTTAGCAAGAGCTTTCCTTGCTGAGCCTTTTCACGTTGGAGATTAGCTGGACATTTGCCGGTTTAGTGCCTTGTTTCTTCTGCGCAGCTTGCACAAAGCTCATTGCGGCTTTCGCGGTTCGAGTTGTGCATCGCCGGAGCTCTGCGGGAAAGAGCGAGAGAAGAGCCGCGAAAGCTCCGAGTGCGGCCAGCTCGCGTGTAGCCGCGAATGTGCGCTGTTCGCCGGTTGCAGGGCGAGTGCCTTCTGCGCGGCTGCTTCCAAGTTGACGGTAACTGCCAGCGTGCTAGCTGTGTAGGACAGTGAAGAGGCTGACGCGTGTGTGTCCGTAGAGCTGCTAGAAAGCGTACGTGACGAGCAGGAAGGGCTTTCAGAGCAGCCGGTTCTCGTCTTGGACAGTCGCCACACATCCGCACTTTTAGTGCCTCAGAACCCCGGACAGCTTGCAAAACACGGCTGTAACTGTCCCAGCGCAAGCTGTTCAGGAAAGCACAGAAACGCGATGTTCGCGTGCTTTTAGCGCTGCTCGCAAGAAGCCTCCGGAGCAGGCACTTCTCGTGCAGCAACAACCGTGCCTGCTACGATCTTTCCTAGCCTCTTTTCCTCCGGGCAGCCGGCTTGAGCTGATGTGAAGTGTTGGTGGGCAAATCATCCAGAGAAGCGTCGCAATGCTTCTGGGCTGTTAGCAAGAGCTTTCCTTGCTGAGCCTTTTCACGTTGGAGATTAGCTGGACATTTGCCGGTTTAGTGCCTTGTTTCTTCTGCGCAGCTTGCACAAAGCTCATTGCGGCTTTCGCGGTTCGAGTTGTGCATCGCCGGAGCTCTGCGGGAAAGAGCGAGAGAAGAGCCGCGAAAGCTCCGAGTGCGGCCAGCTCGCGTGTAGCCGCGAATGTGCGCTGTTCGCCGGTTGCAGGGCGACTGCCTTCTGCGCGGCTGCTTCCAAGTTGACGGTAACTGCCAGCGTGCTAGCTGTGTAGGACAGTGAAGAGGCTGACGCGTGTGTGTCCGTAGAGCTGCTAGAAAGCGTACGTGACGAGCAGGAAGGGCTTTCAGAGCAGCCGGCTCTCGTCTTGCACAGTCGCCACACATCCGCACTTTTAGTGCCTCAGAACCCCGGACAGCTTGCAAAACACGGCTGTAACTGTCCCAGCGCAAGCTGTTCAGGAAAGCACAGAAACGCGATGTTCGCGTGCTTTTAGCGCTGCTCGCAAGAAGCCTCCGGAGCAGGCACTTCTCGTGCAGCAACAACCGTGCCTGCTACGATCTTTCCTAGCCTCTTTTCCTCCGGGCAGCCGGCTTGAGCTGATGTGAAGTGTTGGTGGGCAAATCATCCAGAGAAGCGTCGCAATGCTTCTGGGCTGTTAGCAAGAGCTTTCCTTGCTGAGCCTTTTCACGTTGGAGATTAGCTGGACATTTGCCGGTTTAGTGCCTTGTTTCTTCTGCGCAGCTTGCACAAAGCTCATTGCGGCTTTCGCGGTTCGAGTTGTGCATCGCCGGAGCTCTGCGGGAAAGAGCGAGAGAAGAGCCGCGAAAGCTCCGAGTGCGGCCAGCTCGCGTGTAGCCGCGAATGTGCGCTGTTCGCCGGTTGCAGGGCGAGTGCCTTCTGCGCGGCTGCTTCCAAGTTGACGGTAACTGCCAGCGTGCTAGCTGTGTAGGACAGTGAAGAGGCTGACGCGTGTGTGTCCGTAGAGCTGCTAGAAAGCGTACGTGACGAGCAGGAAGGGCTTTCAGAGCAGCCGGTTCTCGTCTTGGACAGTCGCCACACATCCGCACTTTTAGTGCCTCAGAACCCCGGACAGCTTGCAAAACACGGCTGTAACTGTCCCAGCGCAAGCTGTTCAGGAAAGCACAGAAACGCGATGTTCGCGTGCTTTTAGCGCTGCTCGCAAGAAGCCTCCGGAGCAGGCACTTCTCGTGCAGCAACAACCGTGCCTGCTACGATCTTTCCTAGCCTCTTTTCCTCCGGGCAGCCGGCTTGAGCTGATGTGAAGTGTTGGTGGGCAAATCATCCAGAGAAGCGTCGCAATGCTTCTGGGCTGTTAGCAAGAGCTTTCCTTGCTGAGCCTTTTCACGTTGGAGATTAGCTGGACATTTGCCGGTTTAGTGCCTTGTTTCTTCTGCGCAGCTTGCACAAAGCTCATTGCGGCTTTCGCGGTTCGAGTTGTGCATCGCCGGAGCTCTGCGGGAAAGAGCGAGAGAAGAGCCGCGAAAGCTCCGAGTGCGGCCAGCTCGCGTGTAGCCGCGAATGTGCGCTGTTCGCCGGTTGCAGGGCGACTGCCTTCTGCGCGGCTGCTTCCAAGTTGACGGTAACTGCCAGCGTGCTAGCTGTGTAGGACAGTGAAGAGGCTGACGCGTGTGTGTCCGTAGAGCTGCTAGAAAGCGTACGTGACGAGCAGGAAGGGCTTTCAGAGCAGCCGGTTCTCGTCTTGCACAGTCGCCACACATCCGCACTTTTAGTGCCTCAGAACCCCGGACAGCTTGCAAAACACGGCTGTAACTGTCCCAGCGCAAGCTGTTCAGGAAAGCACAGAAACGCGATGTTCGCGTGCTTTTAGCGCTGCTCGCAAGAAGCCTCCGGAGCAGGCACTTCTCGTGCAGCAACAACCGTGCCTGCTACGATCTTTCCTAGCCTCTTTTCCTCCGGGCAGCCGGCTTGAGCTGATGTGAAGTGTTGGTGGGCAAATCATCCAGAGAAGCGTCGCAATGCTTCTGGGCTGTTAGCAAGAGCTTTCCTTGCTGAGCCTTTTCACGTTGGAGATTAGCTGGACATTTGCCGGTTTAGTGCCTTGTTTCTTCTGCGCAGCTTGCACAAAGCTCATTGCGGCTTTCGCGGTTCGAGTTGTGCATCGCCGGAGCTCTGCGGGAAAGAGCGAGAGAAGAGCCGCGAAAGCTCCGAGTGCGGCCAGCTCGCGTGTAGCCGCGAATGTGCGCTGTTCGCCGGTTGCAGGGCGACTGCCTTCTGCGCGGCTGCTTCCAAGTTGACGGTAACTGCCAGCGTGCTAGCTGTGTAGGACAGTGAAGAGGCTGACGCGTGTGTGTCCGTAGAGCTGCTAGAAAGCGTACGTGACGAGCAGGAAGGGCTTTCAGAGCAGCCGGCTCTCGTCTTGCACAGTCGCCACACATCCGCACTTTTAGTGCCTCAGAACCCCGGACAGCTTGCAAAACACGGCTGTAACTGTCCCAGCGCAAGCTGTTCAGGAAAGCACAGAAACGCGATGTTCGCAAGAAGCCTCCGGAGCAGGCACTTCTCGTGCAGCAACAACCGTGCCTGCTACGATCTTTCCTCGCCTCTTTTCCTCCGGGCAGCCGGCTTGAGCTGATGTGAAGTGTTGGTGGGCAAATCATCCAGAGAAGCGTCGCAATGCTTCTGGGCTGTTAGCAAGAGCTTTCCTTGCTGAGCCTTTTCACGTTGGAGATTAGCTGGACATTTGCCGGTTTAGTGCCTTGTTTCTTCTGCGCAGCTTGCACAAAGCTCATTGCGGCTTTCGCGGTTCGAGTTGTGCATCGCCGGAGCTCTGCGGGAAAGAGCGAGAGAAGAGCCGCGAAAGCTCCGAGTGCGGCCAGCTCGCGTGTAGCCGCGAATGTGCGCTGTTCGCCGGTTGCAGGGCGAGTGCCTTCTGCGCGGCTGCTTCCAAGTTGACGGTAACTGCCAGCGTGCTAGCTGTGTAGGACAGTGAAGAGGCTGACGCGTGTGTGTCCGTAGAGCTGCTAGAAAGCGTACGTGACGAGCAGGAAGGGCTTTCAGAGCAGCCGGTTCTCGTCTTGGACAGTCGCCACACATCCGCACTTTTAGTGCCTCAGAACCCCGGACAGCTTGCAAAACACGGCTGTAACTGTCCCAGCGCAAGCTGTTCAGGAAAGCACAGAAACGCGATGTTCGCGTGCTTTTAGCGCTGCTCGCAAGAAGCCTCCGGAGCAGGCACTTCTCGTGCAGCAACAAGCGTGCCTGCTACGATCTTTCCTAGCCTCTTTTCCTCCGGGCAGCCGGCTTGAGCTGATGTGAAGTGTTGGTGGGCAAATCATCCAGAGAAGCGTCGCAATGCTTCTGGGCTGTTAGCAAGAGCTTTCCTTGCTGAGCCTTTTCACGTTGGAGATTAGCTGGACATTTGCCGGTTTAGTGCCTTGTTTCTTCTGCGCAGCTTGCACAAAGCTCATTGCGGCTTTCGCGGTTCGAGTTGTGCATCGCCGGAGCTCTGCGGGAAAGAGCGAGAGAAGAGCCGCGAAAGCTCCGAGTGCGGCCAGCTCGCGTGTAGCCGCGAATGTGCGCTGTTCGCCGGTTGCAGGGCGACTGCCTTCTGCGCGGCTGCTTCCAAGTTGACGGTAACTGCCAGCGTGCTAGCTGTGTAGGACAGTGAAGAGGCTGACGCGTGTGTGTCCGTAGAGCTGCTAGAAAGCGTACGTGACGAGCAGGAAGGGCTTTCAGAGCAGCCGGTTCTCGTCTTGGACAGTCGCCACACATCCGCACTTTTAGTGCCTCAGAACCCCGGACAGCTTGCAAAACACGGCTGTAACTGTCCCAGCGCAAGCTGTTCAGGAAAGCACAGAAACGCGATGTTCGCGTGCTTTTAGCGCTGCTCGCAAGAAGCCTCCGGAGCAGGCACTTCTCGTGCAGCAACAACCGTGCCTGCTACGATCTTTCCTAGCCTCTTTTCCTCCGGGCAGCCGGCTTGAGCTGATGTGAAGTGTTGGTGGGCAAATCATCCAGAGAAGCGTCGCAATGCTTCTGGGCTGTTAGCAAGAGCTTTCCTTGCTGAGCCTTTTCACGTTGGAGATTAGCTGGACATTTGCCGGTTTAGTGCCTTGTTTCTTCTGCGCAGCTTGCACAAAGCTCATTGCGGCTTTCGCGGTTCGAGTTGTGCATCGCCGGAGCTCTGCGGGAAAGAGCGAGAGAAGAGCCGCGAAAGCTCCGAGTGCGGCCAGCTCGCGTGTAGCCGCGAATGTGCGCTGTTCGCCGGTTGCAGGGCGAGTGCCTTCTGCGCGGCTGCTTCCAAGTTGACGGTAACTGCCAGCGTGCTAGCTGTGTAGGACAGTGAAGAGGCTGACGCGTGTGTGTCCGTAGAGCTGCTAGAAAGCGTACGTGAAGAGCAGGAAGGGCTTTCAGAGCAGCCGGTTCTCGTCTTGCACAGTCGCCACACATCCGCACTTTTAGTGCCTCAGAACCCCGGACAGCTTGCAAAACACGGCTGTAACTGTCCCAGCGCAAGCTGTTCAGGAAAGCACAGAAACGCGATGTTCGCGTGCTTTTAGCGCTGCTCGCAAGAAGCCTCCGGAGCAGGCACTTCTCGTGCAGCAACAACCGTGCCTGCTACGATCTTTCCTAGCCTCTTTTCCTCCGGGCAGCCGGCTTGAGCTGATGTGAAGTGTTGGTGGGCAAATCATCCAGAGAAGCGTCGCAATGCTTCTGGGCTGTTAGCAAGAGCTTTCCTTGCTGAGCCTTTTCACGTTGGAGATTAGCTGGACATTTGCCGGTTTAGTGCCTTGTTTCTTCTGCGCAGCTTGCACAAAGCTCATTGCGGCTTTCGCGGTTCGAGTTGTGCATCGCCGGAGCTCTGCGGGAAAGAGCGAGAGAAGAGCCGCGAAAGCTCCGAGTGCGGCCAGCTCGCGTGTAGCCGCGAATGTGCGCTGTTCGCCGGTTGCAGGGCGACTGCCTTCTGCGCGGCTGCTTCCAAGTTGACGGTAACTGCCAGCGTGCTAGCTGTGTAGGACAGTGAAGAGGCTGACGCGTGTGTGTCCGTAGAGCTGCTAGAAAGCGTACGTGACGAGCAGGAAGGGCTTTCAGAGCAGCCGGTTCTCGTCTTGGACAGTCGCCACACATCCGCACTTTTAGTGCCTCAGAACCCCGGACAGCTTGCAAAACACGGCTGTAACTGTCCCAGCGCAAGCTGTTCAGGAAAGCACAGAAACGCGATGTTCGCGTGCTTTTAGCGCTGCTCGCAAGAAGCCTCCGGAGCAGGCACTTCTCGTGCAGCAACAACCGTGCCTGCTACGATCTTTCCTAGCCTCTTTTCCTCCGGGCAGCCGGCTTGAGCTGATGTGAAGTGTTGGTGGGCAAATCATCCAGAGAAGCGTCGCAATGCTTCTGGGCTGTTAGCAAGAGCTTTCCTTGCTGAGCCTTTTCACGTTGGAGATTAGCTGGACATTTGCCGGTTTAGTGCCTTGTTTCTTCTGCGCAGCTTGCACAAAGCTCATTGCGGCTTTCGCGGTTCGAGTTGTGCATCGCCGGAGCTCTGCGGGAAAGAGCGAGAGAAGAGCCGCGAAAGCTCCGAGTGCGGCCAGCTCGCGTGTAGCCGCGAATGTGCGCTGTTCGCCGGTTGCAGGGCGACTGCCTTCTGCGCGGCTGCTTCCAAGTTGACGGTAACTGCCAGCGTGCTAGCTGTGTAGGACAGTGAAGAGGCTGACGCGTGTGTGTCCGTAGAGCTGCTAGAAAGCGTACGTGACGAGCAGGAAGGGCTTTCAGAGCAGCCGGTTCTCGTCTTGGACAGTCGCCACACATCCGCACTTTTAGTGCCTCAGAACCCCGGACAGCTTGCAAAACACGGCTGTAACTGTCCCAGCGCAAGCTGTTCAGGAAAGCACAGAAACGCGATGTTCGCGTGCTTTTAGCGCTGCTCGCAAGAAGCCTCCGGAGCAGGCACTTCTCGTGCAGCAACAACCGTGCCTGCTACGATCTTTCCTAGCCTCTTTTCCTCCGGGCAGCCGGCTTGAGCTGATGTGAAGTGTTGGTGGGCAAATCATCCAGAGAAGCGTCGCAATGCTTCTGGGCTGTTAGCAAGAGCTTTCCTTGCTGAGCCTTTTCACGTTGGAGATTAGCTGGACATTTGCCGGTTTAGTGCCTTGTTTCTTCTGCGCAGCTTGCACAAAGCTCATTGCGGCTTTCGCGGTTCGAGTTGTGCATCGCCGGAGCTCTGCGGGAAAGAGCGAGAGAAGAGCCGCGAAAGCTCCGAGTGCGGCCAGCTCGCGTGTAGCCGCGAATGTGCGCTGTTCGCCGGTTGCAGGGCGACTGCCTTCTGCGCGGCTGCTTCCAAGTTGACGGTAACTGCCAGCGTGCTAGCTGTGTAGGACAGTGAAGAGGCTGACGCGTGTGTGTCCGTAGAGCTGCTAGAAAGCGTACGTGACGAGCAGGAAGGGCTTTCAGAGCAGCCGGTTCTCGTCTTGCACAGTCGCCACACATCCGCACTTTTAGTGCCTCAGAACCCCGGACAGCTTGCAAAACACGGCTGTAACTGTCCCAGCGCAAGCTGTTCAGGAAAGCACAGAAACGCGATGTTCGCGTGCTTTTAGCGCTGCTCGCAAGAAGCCTCCGGAGCAGGCACTTCTCGTGCAGCAACAACCGTGCCTGCTACGATCTTTCCTAGCCTCTTTTCCTCCGGGCAGCCGGCTTGAGCTGATGTGAAGTGTTGGTGGGCAAATCATCCAGAGAAGCGTCGCAATGCTTCTGGGCTGTTAGCAAGAGCTTTCCTTGCTGAGCCTTTTCACGTTGGAGATTAGCTGGACATTTGCCGGTTTAGTGCCTTGTTTCTTCTGCGCAGCTTGCACAAAGCTCATTGCGGCTTTCGCGGTTCGAGTTGTGCATCGCCGGAGCTCTGCGGGAAAGAGCGAGAGAAGAGCCGCGAAAGCTCCGAGTGCGGCCAGCTCGCGTGTAGCCGCGAATGTGCGCTGTTCGCCGGTTGCAGGGCGACTGCCTTCTGCGCGGCTGCTTCCAAGTTGACGGTAACTGCCAGCGTGCTAGCTGTGTAGGACAGTGAAGAGGCTGACGCGTGTGTGTCCGTAGAGCTGCTAGAAAGCGTACGTGACGAGCAGGAAGGGCTTTCAGAGCAGCCGGTTCTCGTCTTGGACAGTCGCCACACATCCGCACTTTTAGTGCCTCAGAACCCCGGACAGCTTGCAAAACACGGCTGTAACTGTCCCAGCGCAAGCTGTTCAGGAAAGCACAGAAACGCGATGTTCGCGTGCTTTTAGCGCTGCTCGCAAGAAGCCTCCGGAGCAGGCACTTCTCGTGCAGCAACAACCGTGCCTGCTACGATCTTTCCTAGCCTCTTTTCCTCCGGGCAGCCGGCTTGAGCTGATGTGAAGTGTTGGTGGGCAAATCATCCAGAGAAGCGTCGCAATGCTTCTGGGCTGTTAGCAAGAGCTTTCCTTGCTGAGCCTTTTCACGTTGGAGATTAGCTGGACATTTGCCGGTTTAGTGCCTTGTTTCTTCTGCGCAGCTTGCACAAAGCTCATTGCGGCTTTCGCGGTTCGAGTTGTGCATCGCCGGAGCTCTGCGGGAAAGAGCGAGAGAAGAGCCGCGAAAGCTCCGAGTGCGGCCAGCTCGCGTGTAGCCGCGAATGTGCGCTGTTCGCCGGTTGCAGGGCGACTGCCTTCTGCGCGGCTGCTTCCAAGTTGACGGTAACTGCCAGCGTGCTAGCTGTGTAGGACAGTGAAGAGGCTGACGCGTGTGTGTCCGTAGAGCTGCTAGAAAGCGTACGTGACGAGCAGGAAGGGCTTTCAGAGCAGCCGGTTCTCGTCTTGCACAGTCGCCACACATCCGCACTTTTAGTGCCTCAGAACCCCGGACAGCTTGCAAAACACGGCTGTAACTGTCCCAGCGCAAGCTGTTCAGGAAAGCACAGAAACGCGATGTTCGCGTGCTTTTAGCGCTGCTCGCAAGAAGCCTCCGGAGCAGGCACTTCTCGTGCAGCAACAACCGTGCCTGCTACGATCTTTCCTAGCCTCTTTTCCTCCGGGCAGCCGGCTTGAGCTGATGTGAAGTGTTGGTGGGCAAATCATCCAGAGAAGCGTCGCAATGCTTCTGGGCTGTTAGCAAGAGCTTTCCTTGCTGAGCCTTTTCACGTTGGAGATTAGCTGGACATTTGCCGGTTTAGTGCCTTGTTTCTTCTGCGCAGCTTGCACAAAGCTCATTGCGGCTTTCGCGGTTCGAGTTGTGCATCGCCGGAGCTCTGCGGGAAAGAGCGAGAGAAGAGCCGCGAAAGCTCCGAGTGCGGCCAGCTCGCGTGTAGCCGCGAATGTGCGCTGTTCGCCGGTTGCAGGGCGACTGCCTTCTGCGCGGCTGCTTCCAAGTTGACGGTAACTGCCAGCGTGCTAGCTGTGTAGGACAGTGAAGAGGCTGACGCGTGTGTGTCCGTAGAGCTGCTAGAAAGCGTACGTGACGAGCAGGAAGGGCTTTCAGAGCAGCCGGTTCTCGTCTTGGACAGTCGCCACACATCCGCACTTTTAGTGCCTCAGAACCCCGGACAGCTTGCAAAACACGGCTGTAACTGTCCCAGCGCAAGCTGTTCAGGAAAGCACAGAAACGCGATGTTCGCGTGCTTTTAGCGCTGCTCGCAAGAAGCCTCCGGAGCAGGCACTTCTCGTGCAGCAACAACCGTGCCTGCTACGATCTTTCCTAGCCTCTTTTCCTCCGGGCAGCCGGCTTGAGCTGATGTGAAGTGTTGGTGGGCAAATCATCCAGAGAAGCGTCGCAATGCTTCTGGGCTGTTAGCAAGAGCTTTCCTTGCTGAGCCTTTTCACGTTGGAGATTAGCTGGACATTTGCCGGTTTAGTGCCTTGTTTCTTCTGCGCAGCTTGCACAAAGCTCATTGCGGCTTTCGCGGTTCGAGTTGTGCATCGCCGGAGCTCTGCGGGAAAGAGCGAGAGAAGAGCCGCGAAAGCTCCGAGTGCGGCCAGCTCGCGTGTAGCCGCGAATGTGCGCTGTTCGCCGGTTGCAGGGCGAGTGCCTTCTGCGCGGCTGCTTCCAAGTTGACGGTAACTGCCAGCGTGCTAGCTGTGTAGGACAGTGAAGAGGCTGACGCGTGTGTGTCCGTAGAGCTGCTAGAAAGCGTACGTGACGAGCAGGAAGGGCTTTCAGAGCAGCCGGTTCTCGTCTTGCACAGTCGCCACACATCCGCACTTTTAGTGCCTCAGAACCCCGGACAGCTTGCAAAACACGGCTGTAACTGTCCCAGCGCAAGCTGTTCAGGAAAGCACAGAAACGCGATGTTCGCGTGCTTTTAGCGCTGCTCGCAAGAAGCCTCCGGAGCAGGCACTTCTCGTGCAGCAACAACCGTGCCTGCTACGATCTTTCCTAGCCTCTTTTCCTCCGGGCAGCCGGCTTGAGCTGATGTGAAGTGTTGGTGGGCAAATCATCCAGAGAAGCGTCGCAATGCTTCTGGGCTGTTAGCAAGAGCTTTCCTTGCTGACCCTTTTCACGTTGGAGATTAGCTGGACATTTGGCGGTTTAGTGCCTTGTTTCTTCTGCGCAGCTTGCACAAAGCTCATTGCGGCTTTCGCGGTTCGAGTTGTGCATCGCCGGAGCTCTGCGGGAAAGAGCGAGAGAAGAGCCGCGAAAGCTCCGAGTGCGGCCAGCTCGCGTGTAGCCGCGAATGTGCGCTGTTCGCCGGTTGCAGGGCGAGTGCCTTCTGCGCGGCTGCTTCCAAGTTGACGGTAACTGCCAGCGTGCTAGCTGTGTAGGACAGTGAAGAGGCTGACGCGTGTGTGTCCGTAGAGCTGCTAGAAAGCGTACGTGACGAGCAGGAAGGGCTTTCAGAGCAGCCGGTTCTCGTCTTGGACAGTCGCCACACATCCGCACTTTTAGTGCCTCAGAACCCCGGACAGCTTGCAAAACACGGCTGTAACTGTCCCAGCGCAAGCTGTTCAGGAAAGCACAGAAACGCGATGTTCGCGTGCTTTTAGCGCTGCTCGCAAGAAGCCTCCGGAGCAGGCACTTCTCGTGCAGCAACAACCGTGCCTGCTACGATCTTTCCTAGCCTCTTTTCCTCCGGGCAGCCGGCTTGAGCTGATGTGAAGTGTTGGTGGGCAAATCATCCAGAGAAGCGTCGCAATGCTTCTGGGCTGTTAGCAAGAGCTTTCCTTGCTGAGCCTTTTCACGTTGGAGATTAGCTGGACATTTGCCGGTTTAGTGCCTTGTTTCTTCTGCGCAGCTTGCACAAAGCTCATTGCGGCTTTCGCGGTTCGAGTTGTGCATCGCCGGAGCTCTGCGGGAAAGAGCGAGAGAAGAGCCGCGAAAGCTCCGAGTGCGGCCAGCTCGCGTGTAGCCGCGAATGTGCGCTGTTCGCCGGTTGCAGGGCGAGTGCCTTCTGCGCGGCTGCTTCCAAGTTGACGGTAACTGCCAGCGTGCTAGCTGTGTAGGACAGTGAAGAGGCTGACGCGTGTGTGTCCGTAGAGCTGCTAGAAAGCGTACGTGACGAGCAGGAAGGGCTTTCAGAGCAGCCGGTTCTCGTCTTGGACAGTCGCCACACATCCGCACTTTTAGTGCCTCAGAACCCCGGACAGCTTGCAAAACACGGCTGTAACTGTCCCAGCGCAAGCTGTTCAGGAAAGCACAGAAACGCGATGTTCGCGTGCTTTTAGCGCTGCTCGCAAGAAGCCTCCGGAGCAGGCACTTCTCGTGCAGCAACAACCGTGCCTGCTACGATCTTTCCTAGCCTCTTTTCCTCCGGGCAGCCGGCTTGAGCTGATGTGAAGTGTTGGTGGGCAAATCATCCAGAGAAGCGTCGCAATGCTTCTGGGCTGTTAGCAAGAGCTTTCCTTGCTGAGCCTTTTCACGTTGGAGATTAGCTGGACATTTGCCGGTTTAGTGCCTTGTTTCTTCTGCGCAGCTTGCACAAAGCTCATTGCGGCTTTCGCGGTTCGAGTTGTGCATCGCCGGAGCTCTGCGGGAAAGAGCGAGAGAAGAGCCGCGAAAGCTCCGAGTGCGGCCAGCTCGCGTGTAGCCGCGAATGTGCGCTGTTCGCCGGTTGCAGGGCGACTGCCTTCTGCGCGGCTGCTTCCAAGTTGACGGTAACTGCCAGCGTGCTAGCTGTGTAGGACAGTGAAGAGGCTGACGCGTGTGTGTCCGTAGAGCTGCTAGAAAGCGTACGTGACGAGCAGGAAGGGCTTTCAGAGCAGCCGGTTCTCGTCTTGGACAGTCGCCACACATCCGCACTTTTAGTGCCTCAGAACCCCGGACAGCTTGCAAAACACGGCTGTAACTGTCCCAGCGCAAGCTGTTCAGGAAAGCACAGAAACGCGATGTTCGCGTGCTTTTAGCGCTGCTCGCAAGAAGCCTCCGGAGCAGGCACTTCTCGTGCAGCAACAACCGTGCCTGCTACGATCTTTCCTAGCCTCTTTTCCTCCGGGCAGCCGGCTTGAGCTGATGTGAAGTGTTGGTGGGCAAATCATCCAGAGAAGCGTCGCAATGCTTCTGGGCTGTTAGCAAGAGCTTTCCTTGCTGAGCCTTTTCACGTTGGAGATTAGCTGGACATTTGCCGGTTTAGTGCCTTGTTTCTTCTGCGCAGCTTGCACAAAGCTCATTGCGGCTTTCGCGGTTCGAGTTGTGCATCGCCGGAGCTCTGCGGGAAAGAGCGAGAGAAGAGCCGCGAAAGCTCCGAGTGCGGCCAGCTCGCGTGTAGCCGCGAATGTGCGCTGTTCGCCGGTTGCAGGGCGACTGCCTTCTGCGCGGCTGCTTCCAAGTTGACGGTAACTGCCAGCGTGCTAGCTGTGTAGGACAGTGAAGAGGCTGACGCGTGTGTGTCCGTAGAGCTGCTAGAAAGCGTACGTGACGAGCAGGAAGGGCTTTCAGAGCAGCCGGCTCTCGTCTTGGACAGTCGCCACACATCCGCACTTTTAGTGCCTCAGAACCCCGGACAGCTTGCAAAACACGGCTGTAACTGTCCCAGCGCAAGCTGTTCAGGAAAGCACAGAAACGCGATGTTCGCGTGCTTTTAGCGCTGCTCGCAAGAAGCCTCGGGAGCAGGCACTTCTCGTGCAGCAACAACCGTGCCTGCTACGATCTTTCCTAGCCTCTTTTCCTCCGGGCAGCCGGCTTGAGCTGATGTGAAGTGTTGGTGGGCAAATCATCCAGAGAAGCGTCGCAATGCTTCTGGGCTGTTAGCAAGAGCTTTCCTTGCTGAGCCTTTTCACGTTGGAGATTAGCTGGACATTTGCCGGTTTAGTGCCTTGTTTCTTCTGCGCAGCTTGCACAAAGCTCATTGCGGCTTTCGCGGTTCGAGTTGTGCATCGCCGGAGCTCTGCGGGAAAGAGCGAGAGAAGAGCCGCGAAAGCTCCGAGTGCGGCCAGCTCGCGTGTAGCCGCGAATGTGCGCTGTTCGCCGGTTGCAGGGCGACTGCCTTCTGCGCGGCTGCTTCCAAGTTGACGGTAACTGCCAGCGTGCTAGCTGTGTAGGACAGTGAAGAGGCTGACGCGTGTGTGTCCGTAGAGCTGCTAGAAAGCGTACGTGACGAGCAGGAAGGGCTTTCAGAGCAGCCGGTTCTCGTCTTGGACAGTCGCCACACATCCGCACTTTTAGTGCCTCAGAACCCCGGACAGCTTGCAAAACACGGCTGTAACTGTCCCAGCGCAAGCTGTTCAGGAAAGCACAGAAACGCGATGTTCGCGTGCTTTTAGCGCTGCTCGCAAGAAGCCTCCGGAGCAGGCACTTCTCGTGCAGCAACAACCGTGCCTGCTACGATCTTTCCTAGCCTCTTTTCCTCCGGGCAGCCGGCTTGAGCTGATGTGAAGTGTTGGTGGGCAAATCATCCAGAGAAGCGTCGCAATGCTTCTGGGCTGTTAGCAAGAGCTTTCCTTGCTGAGCCTTTTCACGTTGGAGATTAGCTGGACATTTGCCGGTTTAGTGCCTTGTTTCTTCTGCGCAGCTTGCACAAAGCTCATTGCGGCTTTCGCGGTTCGAGTTGTGCATCGCCGGAGCTCTGCGGGAAAGAGCGAGAGAAGAGCCGCGAAAGCTCCGAGTGCGGCCAGCTCGCGTGTAGCCGCGAATGTGCGCTGTTCGCCGGTTGCAGGGCGACTGCCTTCTGCGCGGCTGCTTCCAAGTTGACGGTAACTGCCAGCGTGCTAGCTGTGTAGGACAGTGAAGAGGCTGACGCGTGTGTGTCCGTAGAGCTGCTAGAAAGCGTACGTGACGAGCAGGAAGGGCTTTCAGAGCAGCCGGTTCTCGTCTTGGACAGTCGCCACACATCCGCACTTTTAGTGCCTCAGAACCCCGGACAGCTTGCAAAACACGGCTGTAACTGTCCCAGCGCAAGCTGTTCAGGAAAGCACAGAAACGCGATGTTCGCGTGCTTTTAGCGCTGCTCGCAAGAAGCCTCCGGAGCAGGCACTTCTCGTGCAGCAACAACCGTGCCTGCTACGATCTTTCCTAGCCTCTTTTCCTCCGGGCAGCCGGCTTGAGCTGATGTGAAGTGTTGGTGGGCAAATCATCCAGAGAAGCGTCGCAATGCTTCTGGGCTGTTAGCAAGAGCTTTCCTTGCTGAGCCTTTTCACGTTGGAGATTAGCTGGACATTTGCCGGTTTAGTGCCTTGTTTCTTCTGCGCAGCTTGCACAAAGCTCATTGCGGCTTTCGCGGTTCGAGTTGTGCATCGCCGGAGCTCTGCGGGAAAGAGCGAGAGAAGAGCCGCGAAAGCTCCGAGTGCGGCCAGCTCGCGTGTAGCCGCGAATGTGCGCTGTTCGCCGGTTGCAGGGCGACTGCCTTCTGCGCGGCTGCTTCCAAGTTGACGGTAAGTGCCAGCGTGCTAGCTGTGTAGGACAGTGAAGAGGCTGACGCGTGTGTGTCCGTAGAGCTGCTAGAAAGCGTACGTGACGAGCAGGAAGGGCTTTCAGAGCAGCCGGTTCTCGTCTTGCACAGTCGCCACACATCCGCACTTTTAGTGCCTCAGAACCCCGGACAGCTTGCAAAACACGGCTGTAACTGTCCCAGCGCAAGCTGTTCAGGAAAGCACAGAAACGCGATGTTCGCGTGCTTTTAGCGCTGCTCGCAAGAAGCCTCCGGAGCAGGCACTTCTCGTGCAGCAACAACCGTGCCTGCTACGATCTTTCCTAGCCTCTTTTCCTCCGGGCAGCCGGCTTGAGCTGATGTGAAGTGTTGGTGGGCAAATCATCCAGAGAAGCGTCGCAATGCTTCTGGGCTGTTAGCAAGAGCTTTCCTTGCTGAGCCTTTTCACGTTGGAGATTAGCTGGACATTTGCCGGTTTAGTGCCTTGTTTCTTCTGCGCAGCTTGCACAAAGCTCATTGCGGCTTTCGCGGTTCGAGTTGTGCATCGCCGGAGCTCTGCGGGAAAGAGCGAGAGAAGAGCCGCGAAAGCTCCGAGTGCGGCCAGCTCGCGTGTAGCCGCGAATGTGCGCTGTTCGCCGGTTGCAGGGCGAGTGCCTTCTGCGCGGCTGCTTCCAAGTTGACGGTAACTGCCAGCGTGCTAGCTGTGTAGGACAGTGAAGAGGCTGACGCGTGTGTGTCCGTAGAGCTGCTAGAAAGCGTACGTGACGAGCAGGAAGGGCTTTCAGAGCAGCCGGTTCTCGTCTTGCACAGTCGCCACACATCCGCACTTTTAGTGCCTCAGAACCCCGGACAGCTTGCAAAACACGGCTGTAACTGTCCCAGCGCAAGCTGTTCAGGAAAGCACAGAAACGCGATGTTCGCGTGCTTTTAGCGCTGCTCGCAAGAAGCCTCCGGAGCAGGCACTTCTCGTGCAGCAACAACCGTGCCTGCTACGATCTTTCCTAGCCTCTTTTCCTCCGGGCAGCCGGCTTGAGCTGATGTGAAGTGTTGGTGGGCAAATCATCCAGAGAAGCGTCGCAATGCTTCTGGGCTGTTAGCAAGAGCTTTCCTTGCTGAGCCTTTTCACGTTGGAGATTAGCTGGACATTTGCCGGTTTAGTGCCTTGTTTCTTCTGCGCAGCTTGCACAAAGCTCATTGCGGCTTTCGCGGTTCGAGTTGTGCATCGCCGGAGCTCTGCGGGAAAGAGCGAGAGAAGAGCCGCGAAAGCTCCGAGTGCGGCCAGCTCGCGTGTAGCCGCGAATGTGCGCTGTTCGCCGGTTGCAGGGCGACTGCCTTCTGCGCGGCTGCTTCCAAGTTGACGGTAACTGCCAGCGTGCTAGCTGTGTAGGACAGTGAAGAGGCTGACGCGTGTGTGTCCGTAGAGCTGCTAGAAAGCGTACGTGACGAGCAGGAAGGGCTTTCAGAGCAGCCGGTTCTCGTCTTGGACAGTCGCCACACATCCGCACTTTTAGTGCCTCAGAACCCCGGACAGCTTGCAAAACACGGCTGTAACTGTCCCAGCGCAAGCTGTTCAGGAAAGCACAGAAAAGCCATGTTCGCGTGCTTTTAGCGCTGCTCGCAAGAAGCCTCCGGAGCAGGCACTTCTCGTGCAGCAACAACCGTGCCTGCTACGATCTTTCCTAGCCTCTTTTCCTCCGGGCAGCCGGCTTGAGCTGATGTGAAGTGTTGGTGGGCAAATCATCCAGAGAAGCGTCGCAATGCTTCTGGGCTGTTAGCAAGAGCTTTCCTTGCTGAGCCTTTTCACGTTGGAGATTAGCTGGACATTTGCCGGTTTAGTGCCTTGTTTCTTCTGCGCAGCTTGCACAAAGCTCATTGCGGCTTTCGCGGTTCGAGTTGTGCATCGCCGGAGCTCTGCGGGAAAGAGCGAGAGAAGAGCCGCGAAAGCTCCGAGTGCGGCCAGCTCGCGTGTAGCCGCGAATGTGCGCTGTTCGCCGGTTGCAGGGCGACTGCCTTCTGCGCGGCTGCTTCCAAGTTGACGGTAAGTGCCAGCGTGCTAGCTGTGTAGGACAGTGAAGAGGCTGACGCGTGTGTGTCCGTAGAGCTGCTAGAAAGCGTACGTGACGAGCAGGAAGGGCTTTCAGAGCAGCCGGTTCTCGTCTTGCACAGTCGCCACACATCCGCACTTTTAGTGCCTCAGAACCCCGGACAGCTTGCAAAACACGGCTGTAACTGTCCCAGCGCAAGCTGTTCAGGAAAGCACAGAAACGCGATGTTCGCGTGCTTTTAGCGCTGCTCGCAAGAAGCCTCCGGAGCAGGCACTTCTCGTGCAGCAACAACCGTGCCTGCTACGATCTTTCCTAGCCTCTTTTCCTCCGGGCAGCCGGCTTGAGCTGATGTGAAGTGTTGGTGGGCAAATCATCCAGAGAAGCGTCGCAATGCTTCTGGGCTGTTAGCAAGAGCTTTCCTTGCTGAGCCTTTTCACGTTGGAGATTAGCTGGACATTTGCCGGTTTAGTGCCTTGTTTCTTCTGCGCAGCTTGCACAAAGCTCATTGCGGCTTTCGCGGTTCGAGTTGTGCATCGCCGGAGCTCTGCGGGAAAGAGCGAGAGAAGAGCCGCGAAAGCTCCGAGTGCGGCCAGCTCGCGTGTAGCCGCGAATGTGCGCTGTTCGCCGGTTGCAGGGCGACTGCCTTCTGCGCGGCTGCTTCCAAGTTGACGGTAACTGCCAGCGTGCTAGCTGTGTAGGACAGTGAAGAGGCTGACGCGTGTGTGTCCGTAGAGCTGCTAGAAAGCGTACGTGACGAGCAGGAAGGGCTTTCAGAGCAGCCGGTTCTCGTCTTGCACAGTCGCCACACATCCGCACTTTTAGTGCCTCAGAACCCCGGACAGCTTGCAAAACACGGCTGTAACTGTCCCAGCGCAAGCTGTTCAGGAAAGCACAGAAACGCGATGTTCGCGTGCTTTTAGCGCTGCTCGCAAGAAGCCTCCGGAGCAGGCACTTCTCGTGCAGCAACAACCGTGCCTGCTACGATCTTTCCTAGCCTCTTTTCCTCCGGGCAGCCGGCTTGAGCTGATGTGAAGTGTTGGTGGGCAAATCATCCAGAGAAGCGTCGCAATGCTTCTGGGCTGTTAGCAAGAGCTTTCCTTGCTGACCCTTTTCACGTTGGAGATTAGCTGGACATTTGCCGGTTTAGTGCCTTGTTTCTTCTGCGCAGCTTGCACAAAGCTCATTGCGGCTTTCGCGGTTCGAGTTGTGCATCGCCGGAGCTCTGCGGGAAAGAGCGAGAGAAGAGCCGCGAAAGCTCCGAGTGCGGCCAGCTCGCGTGTAGCCGCGAATGTGCGCTGTTCGCCGGTTGCAGGGCGAGTGCCTTCTGCGCGGCTGCTTCCAAGTTGACGGTAACTGCCAGCGTGCTAGCTGTGTAGGACAGTGAAGAGGCTGACGCGTGTGTGTCCGTAGAGCTGCTAGAAAGCGTACGTGACGAGCAGGAAGGGCTTTCAGAGCAGCCGGTTCTCGTCTTGCACAGTCGCCACACATCCGCACTTTTAGTGCCTCAGAACCCCGGACAGCTTGCAAAACACGGCTGTAACTGTCCCAGCGCAAGCTGTTCAGGAAAGCACAGAAACGCGATGTTCGCGTGCTTTTAGCGCTGCTCGCAAGAAGCCTCCGGAGCAGGCACTTCTCGTGCAGCAACAACCGTGCCTGCTACGATCTTTCCTAGCCTCTTTTCCTCCGGGCAGCCGGCTTGAGCTGATGTGAAGTGTTGGTGGGCAAATCATCCAGAGAAGCGTCGCAATGCTTCTGGGCTGTTAGCAAGAGCTTTCCTTGCTGAGCCTTTTCACGTTGGAGATTAGCTGGACATTTGCCGGTTTAGTGCCTTGTTTCTTCTGCGCAGCTTGCACAAAGCTCATTGCGGCTTTCGCGGTTCGAGTTGTGCATCGCCGGAGCTCTGCGGGAAAGAGCGAGAGAAGAGCCGCGAAAGCTCCGAGTGCGGCCAGCTCGCGTGTAGCCGCGAATGTGCGCTGTTCGCCGGTTGCAGGGCGACTGCCTTCTGCGCGGCTGCTTCCAAGTTGACGGTAACTGCCAGCGTGCTAGCTGTGTAGGACAGTGAAGAGGCTGACGCGTGTGTGTCCGTAGAGCTGCTAGAAAGCGTACGTGACGAGCAGGAAGGGCTTTCAGAGCAGCCGGTTCTCGTCTTGGACAGTCGCCACACATCCGCACTTTTAGTGCCTCAGAACCCCGGACAGCTTGCAAAACACGGCTGTAACTGTCCCAGCGCAAGCTGTTCAGGAAAGCACAGAAACGCGATGTTCGCGTGCTTTTAGCGCTGCTCGCAAGAAGCCTCCGGAGCAGGCACTTCTCGTGCAGCAACAACCGTGCCTGCTACGATCTTTCCTAGCCTCTTTTCCTCCGGGCAGCCGGCTTGAGCTGATGTGAAGTGTTGGTGGGCAAATCATCCAGAGAAGCGTCGCAATGCTTCTGGGCTGTTAGCAAGAGCTTTCCTTGCTGAGCCTTTTCACGTTGGAGATTAGCTGGACATTTGCCGGTTTAGTGCCTTGTTTCTTCTGCGCAGCTTGCACAAAGCTCATTGCGGCTTTCGCGGTTCGAGTTGTGCATCGCCGGAGCTCTGCGGGAAAGAGCGAGAGAAGAGCCGCGAAAGCTCCGAGTGCGGCCAGCTCGCGTGTAGCCGCGAATGTGCGCTGTTCGCCGGTTGCAGGGCGACTGCCTTCTGCGCGGCTGCTTCCAAGTTGACGGTAACTGCCAGCGTGCTAGCTGTGTAGGACAGTGAAGAGGCTGACGCGTGTGTGTCCGTAGAGCTGCTAGAAAGCGTACGTGACGAGCAGGAAGGGCTTTCAGAGCAGCCGGTTCTCGTCTTGCACAGTCGCCACACATCCGCACTTTTAGTGCCTCAGAACCCCGGACAGCTTGCAAAACACGGCTGTAACTGTCCCAGCGCAAGCTGTTCAGGAAAGCACAGAAACGCGATGTTCGCGTGCTTTTAGCGCTGCTCGCAAGAAGCCTCCGGAGCAGGCACTTCTCGTGCAGCAACAACCGTGCCTGCTACGATCTTTCCTAGCCTCTTTTCCTCCGGGCAGCCGGCTTGAGCTGATGTGAAGTGTTGGTGGGCAAATCATCCAGAGAAGCGTCGCAATGCTTCTGGGCTGTTAGCAAGAGCTTTCCTTGCTGAGCCTTTTCACGTTGGAGATTAGCTGGACATTTGCCGGTTTAGTGCCTTGTTTCTTCTGCGCAGCTTGCACAAAGCTCATTGCGGCTTTCGCGGTTCGAGTTGTGCATCGCCGGAGCTCTGCGGGAAAGAGCGAGAGAAGAGCCGCGAAAGCTCCGAGTGCGGCCAGCTCGCGTGTAGCCGCGAATGTGCGCTGTTCGCCGGTTGCAGGGCGACTGCCTTCTGCGCGGCTGCTTCCAAGTTGACGGTAACTGCCAGCGTGCTAGCTGTGTAGGACAGTGAAGAGGCTGACGCGTGTGTGTCCGTAGAGCTGCTAGAAAGCGTACGTGACGAGCAGGAAGGGCTTTCAGAGCAGCCGGTTCTCGTCTTGCACAGTCGCCACACATCCGCACTTTTAGTGCCTCAGAACCCCGGACAGCTTGCAAAACACGGCTGTAACTGTCCCAGCGCAAGCTGTTCAGGAAAGCACAGAAACGCGATGTTCGCGTGCTTTTAGCGCTGCTCGCAAGAAGCCTCCGGAGCAGGCACTTCTCGTGCAGCAACAACCGTGCCTGCTACGATCTTTCCTAGCCTCTTTTCCTCCGGGCAGCCGGCTTGAGCTGATGTGAAGTGTTGGTGGGCAAATCATCCAGAGAAGCGTCGCAATGCTTCTGGGCTGTTAGCAAGAGCTTTCCTTGCTGACCCTTTTCACGTTGGAGATTAGCTGGACATTTGCCGGTTTAGTGCCTTGTTTCTTCTGCGCAGCTTGCACAAAGCTCATTGCGGCTTTCGCGGTTCGAGTTGTGCATCGCCGGAGCTCTGCGGGAAAGAGCGAGAGAAGAGCCGCGAAAGCTCCGAGTGCGGCCAGCTCGCGTGTAGCCGCGAATGTGCGCTGTTCGCCGGTTGCAGGGCGAGTGCCTTCTGCGCGGCTGCTTCCAAGTTGACGGTAACTGCCAGCGTGCTAGCTGTGTAGGACAGTGAAGAGGCTGACGCGTGTGTGTCCGTAGAGCTGCTAGAAAGCGTACGTGACGAGCAGGAAGGGCTTTCAGAGCAGCCGGTTCTCGTCTTGGACAGTCGCCACACATCCGCACTTTTAGTGCCTCAGAACCCCGGACAGCTTGCAAAACACGGCTGTAACTGTCCCAGCGCAAGCTGTTCAGGAAAGCACAGAAACGCGATGTTCGCGTGCTTTTAGCGCTGCTCGCAAGAAGCCTCCGGAGCAGGCACTTCTCGTGCAGCAACAACCGTGCCTGCTACGATCTTTCCTAGCCTCTTTTCCTCCGGGCAGCCGGCTTGAGCTGATGTGAAGTGTTGGTGGGCAAATCATCCAGAGAAGCGTCGCAATGCTTCTGGGCTGTTAGCAAGAGCTTTCCTTGCTGAGCCTTTTCACGTTGGAGATTAGCTGGACATTTGCCGGTTTAGTGCCTTGTTTCTTCTGCGCAGCTTGCACAAAGCTCATTGCGGCTTTCGCGGTTCGAGTTGTGCATCGCCGGAGCTCTGCGGGAAAGAGCGAGAGAAGAGCCGCGAAAGCTCCGAGTGCGGCCAGCTCGCGTGTAGCCGCGAATGTGCGCTGTTCGCCGGTTGCAGGGCGACTGCCTTCTGCGCGGCTGCTTCCAAGTTGACGGTAACTGCCAGCGTGCTAGCTGTGTAGGACAGTGAAGAGGCTGACGCGTGTGTGTCCGTAGAGCTGCTAGAAAGCGTACGTGACGAGCAGGAAGGGCTTTCAGAGCAGCCGGTTCTCGTCTTGCACAGTCGCCACACATCCGCACTTTTAGTGCCTCAGAACCCCGGACAGCTTGCAAAACACGGCTGTAACTGTCCCAGCGCAAGCTGTTCAGGAAAGCACAGAAACGCCATGTTCGCGTGCTTTTAGCGCTGCTCGCAAGAAGCCTCCGGAGCAGGCACTTCTCGTGCAGCAACAACCGTGCCTGCTACGATCTTTCCTAGCCTCTTTTCCTCCGGGCAGCCGGCTTGAGCTGATGTGAAGTGTTGGTGGGCAAATCATCCAGAGAAGCGTCGCAATGCTTCTGGGCTGTTAGCAAGAGCTTTCCTTGCTGAGCCTTTTCACGTTGGAGATTAGCTGGACATTTGCCGGTTTAGTGCCTTGTTTCTTCTGCGCAGCTTGCACAAAGCTCATTGCGGCTTTCGCGGTTCGAGTTGTGCATCGCCGGAGCTCTGCGGGAAAGAGCGAGAGAAGAGCCGCGAAAGCTCCGAGTGCGGCCAGCTCGCGTGTAGCCGCGAATGTGCGCTGTTCGCCGGTTGCAGGGCGACTGCCTTCTGCGCGGCTGCTTCCAAGTTGACGGTAACTGCCAGCGTGCTAGCTGTGTAGGACAGTGAAGAGGCTGACGCGTGTGTGTCCGTAGAGCTGCTAGAAAGCGTACGTGACGAGCAGGAAGGGCTTTCAGAGCAGCCGGTTCTCGTCTTGGACAGTCGCCACACATCCGCACTTTTAGTGCCTCAGAACCCCGGACAGCTTGCAAAACACGGCTGTAACTGTCCCAGCGCAAGCTGTTCAGGAAAGCACAGAAACGCGATGTTCGCGTGCTTTTAGCGCTGCTCGCAAGAAGCCTCCGGAGCAGGCACTTCTCGTGCAGCAACAACCGTGCCTGCTACGATCTTTCCTAGCCTCTTTTCCTCCGGGCAGCCGGCTTGAGCTGATGTGAAGTGTTGGTGGGCAAATCATCCAGAGAAGCGTCGCAATGCTTCTGGGCTGTTAGCAAGAGCTTTCCTTGCTGAGCCTTTTCACGTTGGAGATTAGCTGGACATTTGCCGGTTTAGTGCCTTGTTTCTTCTGCGCAGCTTGCACAAAGCTCATTGCGGCTTTCGCGGTTCGAGTTGTGCATCGCCGGAGCTCTGCGGGAAAGAGCGAGAGAAGAGCCGCGAAAGCTCCGAGTGCGGCCAGCTCGCGTGTAGCCGCGAATGTGCGCTGTTCGCCGGTTGCAGGGCGACTGCCTTCTGCGCGGCTGCTTCCAAGTTGACGGTAAGTGCCAGCGTGCTAGCTGTGTAGGACAGTGAAGAGGCTGACGCGTGTGTGTCCGTAGAGCTGCTAGAAAGCGTACGTGACGAGCAGGAAGGGCTTTCAGAGCAGCCGGCTCTCGTCTTGGACAGTCGCCACACATCCGCACTTTTAGTGCCTCAGAACCCCGGACAGCTTGCAAAACACGGCTGTAACTGTCCCAGCGCAAGCTGTTCAGGAAAGCACAGAAACGCGATGTTCGCGTGCTTTTAGCGCTGCTCGCAAGAAGCCTCCGGAGCAGGCACTTCTCGTGCAGCAACAACCGTGCCTGCTACGATCTTTCCTAGCCTCTTTTCCTCCGGGCAGCCGGCTTGAGCTGATGTGAAGTGTTGGTGGGCAAATCATCCAGAGAAGCGTCGCAATGCTTCTGGGCTGTTAGCAAGAGCTTTCCTTGCTGAGCCTTTTCACGTTGGAGATTAGCTGGACATTTGCCGGTTTAGTGCCTTGTTTCTTCTGCGCAGCTTGCACAGGGCTTTCGCGGTTCGAGTTGTGCATCGCCGGAGCTCTGCGGGAAAGAGCGAGAGAAGAGCCGCGAAAGCTCCGAGTGCGGCCAGCTCGCGTGTAGCCGCGAATGTGCGCTGTTCGCCGGTTGCAGGGCGACTGCCTTCTGCGCGGCTGCTTCCAAGTTGACGGTAACTGCCAGCGTGCTAGCTGTGTAGGACAGTGAAGAGGCTGACGCGTGTGTGTCCGTAGAGCTGCTAGAAAGCGTACGTGACGAGCAGGAAGGGCTTTCAGAGCAGCCGGCTCTCGTCTTGGACAGTCGCCACACATCCGCACTTTTAGTGCCTCAGAACCCCGGACAGCTTGCAAAACACGGCTGTAACTGTCCCAGCGCAAGCTGTTCAGGAAAGCACAGAAACGCGATGTTCGCGTGCTTTTAGCGCTGCTCGCAAGAAGCCTCCGGAGCAGGCACTTCTCGTGCAGCAACAACCGTGCCTGCTACGATCTTTCCTAGCCTCTTTTCCTCCGGGCAGCCGGCTTGAGCTGATGTGAAGTGTTGGTGGGCAAATCATCCAGAGAAGCGTCGCAATGCTTCTGGGCTGTTAGCAAGAGCTTTCCTTGCTGAGCCTTTTCACGTTGGAGATTAGCTGGACATTTGCCGGTTTAGTGCCTTGTTTCTTCTGCGCAGCTTGCACAAAGCTCATTGCGGCTTTCGCGGTTCGAGTTGTGCATCGCCGGAGCTCTGCGGGAAAGAGCGAGAGAAGAGCCGCGAAAGCTCCGAGTGCGGCCAGCTCGCGTGTAGCCGCGAATGTGCGCTGTTCGCCGGTTGCAGGGCGACTGCCTTCTGCGCGGCTGCTTCCAAGTTGACGGTAACTGCCAGCGTGCTAGCTGTGTAGGACAGTGAAGAGGCTGACGCGTGTGTGTCCGTAGAGCTGCTAGAAAGCGTACGTGACGAGCAGGAAGGGCCTTTCAGAGCAGCCGGTTCTCGTCTTGGACAGTCGCCACACATCCGCACTTTTAGTGCCTCAGAACCCCGGACAGCTTGCAAAACACGGCTGTAACTGTCCCAGCGCAAGCTGTTCAGGAAAGCACAGAAACGCGATGTTCGCGTGCTTTTAGCGCTGCTCGCAAGAAGCCTCCGGAGCAGGCACTTCTCGTGCAGCAACAACCGTGCCTGCTACGATCTTTCCTAGCCTCTTTTCCTCCGGGCAGCCGGCTTGAGCTGATGTGAAGTGTTGGTGGGCAAATCATCCAGAGAAGCGTCGCAATGCTTCTGGGCTGTTAGCAAGAGCTTTCCTTGCTGAGCCTTTTCACGTTGGAGATTAGCTGGACATTTGCCGGTTTAAGTGCCTTGTTTCTTCTGCGCAGCTTGCACAAAGCTCATTGCGGCTTTCGCGGTTCGAGTTGTGCATCGCCGGAGCTCTGCGGGAAAGAGCGAGAGAAGAGCCGCGAAAGCTCCGAGTGCGGCCAGCTCGCGTGTAGCCGCGAATGTGCGCTGTTCGCCGGTTGCAGGGCGACTGCCTTCTGCGCGGCTGCTTCCAAGTTGACGGTAACTGCCAGCGTGCTAGCTGTGTAGGACAGTGAAGAGGCTGACGCGTGTGTGTCCGTAGAGCTGCTAGAAAGCGTACGTGACGAGCAGGAAGGGCTTTCAGAGCAGCCGGTTCTCGTCTTGGACAGTCGCCACACATCCGCACTTTTAGTGCCTCAGAACCCCGGACAGCTTGCAAAACACGGCTGTAACTGTCCCAGCGCAAGCTGTTCAGGAAAGCACAGAAACGCGATGTTCGCGTGCTTTTAGCGCTGCTCGCAAGAAGCCTCCGGAGCAGGCACTTCTCGTGCAGCAACAACCGTGCCTGCTACGATCTTTCCTAGCCTCTTTTCCTCCGGCAGCCGGCTTGAGCTGATGTGAAGTGTTGGTGGGCAAATCATCCAGAGAAGCGTCGCAATGCTTCTGGGCTGTTAGCAAGAGCTTTCCTTGCTGAGCCTTTTCACGTTGGAGATTAGCTGGACATTTGCCGGTTTAGTGCCTTGTTTCTTCTGCGCAGCTTGCACAAAGCTCATTGCGGCTTTCGCGGTTCGAGTTGTGCATCGCCGGAGCTCTGCGGGAAAGAGCGAGAGAAGAGCCGCGAAAGCTCCGAGTGCGGCCAGCTCGCGTGTAGCCGCGAATGTGCGCTGTTCGCCGGTTGCAGGGCGACTGCCTTCTGCGCGGCTGCTTCCAAGTTGACGGTAACTGCCAGCGTGCTAGCTGTGTAGGACAGTGAAGAGGCTGACGCGTGTGTGTCCGTAGAGCTGCTAGAAAGCGTACGTGACGAGCAGGAAGGGCTTTCAGAGCAGCCGGCTCTCGTCTTGGACAGTCGCCACACATCCGCACTTTTAGTGCTCAGAACCCCGGACAGCTTGCAAAACACGGCTGTAACTGTCCCAGCGCAAGCTGTTCAGAAAGCACAGAAACGCGATGTTCGCGGCTTTTAGCGCTGCTCGCAAGAAGCCTCCGGAGCAGGCACTTCTCGTGCAGCAACAACCGTGCCTGCTACGATCTTTCCTAGCCTCTTTTCCTCCGGGCAGCCGGCTTGAGCTGAGTGAAGTGTTGGTGGGCAAATCATCCAGAGAAGCGTCGCAATGCTTCTGGGCTGTTAGCAAGAGCTTTCTTGCTGAGCCTTTTCACGTTGGAGATTAGCTGGACATTTGCGGTTTAGTGCCTTGTTTCTTCTGCGCAGCTTGCACAAAGCTCATTGCGGCTTTCGCGGTTCGAGTTGTGCATCGCCGGAGCTCTGCGGGAAAGAGCGAGAGAAGAGCCGCGAAAGCTCCGAGTGCGGCCAGCTCGCGTGTAGCCGCGAATGTGCGCTGTTCGCCGGTTGCAGGGCGACTGCCTTCTGCGCGGCTGCTTCCAAGTTGACGGTAACTGCCAGCGTGCTAGCTGTGTAGGACAGTGAAGAGGCTGACGCGTGTGTGTCCGAGAGCTGCTAGAAAGCGTACGTGACGAGCAGGAAGGGCTTTCAGAGCAGCCGGTTCTCGTCTTGCACAGTCGCCACACATCCGCACTTTTAGTGCCTCAGAACCCCGGACAGCTTGCAAACACGGCTGTAACTGTCCCAGCGCAAGCTGTTCAGGAAAGCACAGAAACGCGATGTTCGCGTGCTTTTAGCGCTGCTCGCAAGAAGCCTCCGGAGCAGGCACTTCTCGTGCAGCAACAACCGTGCCTGCTACGATCTTTCCTAGCCTCTTTTCCTCCGGGCAGCCGGCTTGAGCTGATGTGAAGTGTTGGTGGGCAAATCATCCAGAGAAGCGTCGCAATGCTTCTGGGCTGTTAGCAAGAGCTTTCCTTGCTGAGCCTTTTCACGTTGGAGATTAGCTGGACATTTGCCGGTTTAGTGCCTTGTTTCTTCTGCGCAGCTTGCACAAAGCTCATTGCGGCTTTCGCGGTTCGAGTTGTGCATCGCCGGAGCTCTGCGGGAAAGAGCGAGAGAAGAGCCGCGAAAGCTCCGAGTGCGGCCAGCTCGCGTGTAGCCGCGAATGTGCGCTGTTCGCCGGTTGCAGGGCGACTGCCTTCTGCGCGGCTGCTTCCAAGTTGACGGTAACTGCCAGCGTGCTAGCTGTGTAGGACAGTGAAGAGGCTGACGCGTGTGTGTCCGTAGAGCTGCTAGAAAGCGTACGTGACGAGCAGGAAGGGCTTTCAGAGCAGCCGGTTCTCGTCTTGGACAGTCGCCACACATCCGCACTTTTAGTGCCTCAGAACCCCGGACAGCTTGCAAAACACGGCTGTAACTGTCCCAGCGCAAGCTGTTCAGGAAAGCACAGAAACGCGATGTTCGCGTGCTTTTAGCGCTGCTCGCAAGAAGCCTCCGGAGCAGGCACTTCTCGTGCAGCAACAACCGTGCCTGCTACGATCTTTCCTAGCCTCTTTTCCTCCGGGCAGCCGGCTTGAGCTGATGTGAAGTGTTGGTGGGCAAATCATCCAGAGAAGCGTCGCAATGCTTCTGGGCTGTTAGCAAGAGCTTTCCTTGCTGAGCCTTTTCACGTTGGAGATTAGCTGGACATTTGCCGGTTTAGTGCCTTGTTTCTTCTGCGCAGCTTGCACAAAGCTCATTGCGGCTTTCGCGGTTCGAGTTGTGCATCGCCGGAGCTCTGCGGAAAGAGCGAGAGAAGAGCCGCGAAAGCTCCGAGTGCGGCCAGCTCGCGTGTAGCCGCGAATGTGCGCTGTTCGCCGGTTGCAGGGCGACTGCCTTCTGCGCGGCTGCTTCCAAGTTGACGGTAACTGCCAGCGTGCTAGCTGTGTAGGACAGTGAAGAGGCTGACGCGTTGTGTGTCCGTAGAGCTGCTAGAAAGCGTACGTGACGAGCAGGAAGGGCTTTCAGAGCAGCCGGTTCTCGTCTTGCACAGTCGCCACACATCCGCACTTTTAGTGCCTCAGAACCCCGGACAGCTTGCAAAACACGGCTGTAACTGTCCCAGCGCAAGCTGTTCAGGAAAGCACAGAAACGCGATGTTCGCGTGCTTTTAGCGCTGCTCGCAAGAAGCCTCCGGAGCAGGCACTTCTCGTGCAGCAACAACCGTGCCTGCTACGATCTTTCCTAGCCTCTTTTCCTCCGGGCAGCCGCTTGAGCTGATGTGAAGTGTTGGTGGGCAAATCATCCAGAGAAGCGTCGCAATGCTTCTGGGCTGTTAGCAAGAGCTTTCCTTGCTGAGCCTTTTCACGTTGGAGATTAGCTGGACATTTGCCGGTTTAGTGCCTTGTTTCTTCTGCGCAGCTTGCACAAAGCTCATTGCGGCTTTCGCGGTTCGAGTTGTGCATCGCCGGAGCTCTGCGGGAAAGAGCGAGAGAAGAGCCGCGAAAGCTCCGAGTGCGGCCAGCTCGCGTGTAGCCGCGAATGTGCGCTGTTCGCCGGTTGCAGGGCGACTGCCTTCTGCGCGGCTGCTTCCAAGTTGACGGTAACTGCCAGCGTGCTAGCTGTGTAGGACAGTGAAGAGGCTGACGCGTGTGTGTCCGTAGAGCTGCTAGAAAGCGTACGTGACGAGCAGGAAGGGCTTTCAGAGCAGCCGGTTCTCGTCTTGGACAGTCGCCACACATCCGCACTTTTAGTGCCTCAGAACCCCGGACAGCTTGCAAAACACGGCTGTAACTGTCCCAGCGCAAGCTGTTCAGGAAAGCACAGAAACGCGATGTTCGCGTGCTTTTAGCGCTGCTCGCAAGAAGCCTCCGGAGCAGGCACTTCTCGTGCAGCAACAACCGTGCCTGCTACGATCTTTCCTAGCCTCTTTTCCTCCGGGCAGCCGGCTTGAGCTGATGTGAAGTGTTGGTGGGCAAATCATCCAGAGAAGCGTCGCAATGCTTCTGGGCTGTTAGCAAGAGCTTTCCTTGCTGACCCTTTTCACGTTGGAGATTAGCTGGACATTTGCCGTTTAGTGCCTTGTTTCTTCTGCGCAGCTTGCACAAAGCTCATTGCGGCTTTCGCGGTTCGAGTTGTGCATCGCCGGAGCTCTGCGGGAAAGAGCGAGAGAAGAGCCGCGAAAGCTCCGAGTGCGGCCAGCTCGCGTGTAGCCGCGAATGTGCGCTGTTCGCCGGTTGCAGGGCGACTGCCTTCTGCGCGGCTGCTTCCAAGTTGACGGTAACTGCCAGCGTGCTAGCTGTGTAGGACAGTGAAGAGGCTGACGCGTGTGTGTCCGTAGAGCTGCTAGAAAGCGTACGTGACGAGCAGGAAGGGCTTTCAGAGCAGCCGGCTCTCGTCTTGGACAGTCGCCACACATCCGCACTTTTAGTGCCTCAGAACCCCGGACAGCTTGCAAAACACGGCTGTAACTGTCCCAGCGCAAGCTGTTCAGGAAAGCACAGAAACGCGATGTTCGCGTGCTTTTAGCGCTGCTCGCAAGAAGGCTCCGGAGCAGGCACTTCTCGTGCAGCAACAACCGTGCCTGCTACGATCTTTCCTAGCCTCTTTTCCTCCGGGCAGCCGGCTTGAGCTGATGTGAAGTGTTGGTGGGCAAATCATCCAGAGAAGCGTCGCAATGCTTCTGGGCTGTTAGCAAGAGCTTCCTTGCTGAGCCTTTTCACGTTGGAGATTAGCTGGACATTTGCCGGTTTAGTGCCTTGTTTCTTCTGCGCAGCTTGCACAAAGCTCATTGCGGCTTTCGCGGTTTCGAGTTGTGCATCGCCGGAGCTCTGCGGGAAAGAGCGAGAGAAGAGCCGCGAAAGCTCCGAGTGCGGCCAGCTCGCGTGTAGCCGCGAATGTGCGCTGTTCGCCGGTTGCAGGGCGACTGCCTTCTGCGCGGCTGCTTCCAAGTTGACGGTAACTGCCAGCGTGCTAGCTGTGTAGGACAGTGAAGAGGCTGACGCGTGTGTGTCCGTAGAGCTGCTAGAAAGCGTACGTGACGAGCAGGAAGGGCTTTCAGAGCAGCCGGTTCTCGTCTTGGACAGTCGCCACACATCCGCACTTTTAGTGCCTCAGAACCCCGGACAGCTTGCAAAACACGGCTGTAACTGTCCCAGCGCAAGCTGTTCAGGAAAGCACAGAAACGCGATGTTCGCGTGCTTTTAGCGCTGCTCGCAAGAAGCCTCCGGAGCAGGCACTTCTCGTGCAGCAACAACCGTGCCTGCTACGATCTTTCCTAGCCTCTTTCCTCCGGGCAGCCGGCTTGAGCTGATGTGAAGTGTTGGTGGGCAAATCATCCAGAGAAGCGTCGCAATGCTTCTGGGCTGTTAGCAAGAGCTTTCCTTGCTGAGCCTTTTCACGTTGGAGATTAGCTGGACATTTGCCGGTTTAGTGCCTTGTTTCTTCTGCGCAGCTTGCACAAAGCTCATTGCGGCTTTCGCGGTTCGAGTTGTGCATCGCCGGAGCTCTGCGGAAAGAGCGAGAGAAGAGCCGCGAAAGCTCCGAGTGCGGCCAGCTCGCGTGTAGCCGCGAATGTGCGCTGTTCGCCGGTTGCAGGGCGACTGCCTTCTGCGCGGCTGCTTCCAAGTTGACGGTAACTGCCAGCGTGCTAGCTGTGTAGGACAGTGAAGAGGCTGACGCGTGTGTGTCCGTAGAGCTGCTAGAAAGCGTACGTGACGAGCAGGAAGGGCTTTCAGAGCAGCCGGTTCTCGTCTTGGACAGTCGCCACACATCCGCACTTTTAGTGCCTCAGAACCCCGGACAGCTTGCAAAACACGGCTGTAACTGTCCCAGCGCAAGGCTGTTCAGGAAAGCACAGAAACGCGATGTTCGCGTGCTTTTAGCGCTGCTCGCAAGAAGCCTCCGGAGCAGGCACTTCTCGTGCAGCAACAACCGTGCCTGCTACGATCTTTCCTAGCCTCTTTTCCTCCGGGCAGCCGGCTTGAGCTGATGTGAAGTGTTGGTGGGCAAATCATCCAGAGAAGCGTCGCAATGCTTCTGGGCTGTTAGCAAGAGCTTTCCTTGCTGAGCCTTTTCACGTTGGAGATTAGCTGGACATTTGCCGGTTTAGTGCCTTGTTTCTTCTGCGCAGCTTGCACAAAGCTCATTGCGGCTTTCGCGGTTTCGAGTTGTGCATCGCCGGAGCTCTGCGGGAAAGAGCGAGAGAAGAGCCGCGAAAGCTCCGAGTGCGGCCAGCTCGCGTGTAGCCGCGAATGTGCGCTGTTCGCCGGTTGCAGGGCGAGTGCCTTCTGCGCGGCTGCTTCCAAGTTGACGGTAACTGCCAGCGTGCTAGCTGTGTAGGACAGTGA
>NW_028239211.1:0-69775 GCF_036417535.1 Chlamydotis macqueenii
GAGCTTTCGCGGCTCTTCTCTCGCTCTTTCCCGCAGAGCTCCGGCGATGCACAACTCGAACCGCGAAAGCCGCAATGAGCTTTGTGCAAGCTGCGCAGAAGAAACAAGGCACTAAACCGGCAAATGTCCAGCTAATCTCCAACGTGAAAAGGCTCAGCAAGGAAAGCTCTTGCTAACAGCCCAGAAGCATTGCGACGCTTCTCTGGATGATTTGCCCACCAACACTTCACATCAGCTCAAGCCGGCTGCCCGGAGGAAAAGAGGCTAGGAAAGATCGTAGCAGGCACGGTTGTTGCTGCACGAGAAGTGCCTGCTCCGGAGGCTTCTTGCGAGCAGCGCTAAAAGCACGCGAACATCGCGTTTCTGTGCTTTCCTGAACAGCTTGCGCTGGGACAGTTACAGCCGTGTTTTGCAAGCTGTCCGGGGTTCTGAGGCACTAAAAGTGCGGATGTGTGGCGACTGTGCAAGACGAGAACCGGCTGCTCTGAAAGCCCTTCCTGCTCGTCACGTACGCTTTCTAGCAGCTCTACGGACACACACGCGACAGCCTCTTCACTGTCCTACACAGCTAGCACGCTGGCAGTTACCGTCAACTTGGAAGCAGCCGCGCAGAAGGCACTCGCCCTGCAACCGGCGAACAGCGCACATTCGCGGCTACACGCGAGCTGGCCGCACTCGGAGCTTTCGCGGCTCTTCTCTCGCTCTTTCCCGCAGAGCTCCGGCGATGCACAACTCGAACCGCGAAAGCCGCAATGAGCTTTGTGCAAGCTGCGCAGAAGAAACAAGGCACTAAACCGGCAAATGTCCAGCTAATCTCCAACGTGAAAAGGCTCAGCAAGGAAAGCTCTTGCTAACAGCCCAGAAGCATTGCGACGCTTCTCTGGATGATTTGCCCACCAACACTTCACATCAGCTCAAGCCGGCTGCCCGGAGGAAAAGAGGCTAGGAAAGATCGTAGCAGGCACGGTTGTTGCTGCACGAGAAGTGCCTGCTCCGGAGGCTTCTTGCGAGCAGCGCTAAAAGCACGCGAACATCGCGTTTCTGTGCTTTCCTGAACAGCTTGCGCTGGGACAGTTACAGCCGTGTTTTGCAAGCTGTCCGGGGTTCTGAGGCACTAAAAGTGCGGATGTGTGGCGACTGTGCAAGACGAGAACCGGCTGCTCTGAAAGCCCTTCCTGCTCGTCACGTACGCTTTCTAGCAGCTCTACGGACACACACGCGTCAGCCTCTTCACTGTCCTACACAGCTAGCACGCTGGCAGTTACCGTCAACTTGGAAGCAGCCGCGCAGAAGGCACTCGCCCTGCAACCGGCGAACAGCGCACATTCGCGGCTACACGCGAGCTGGCCGCACTCGGAGCTTTCGCGGCTCTTCTCTCGCTCTTTCCCGCAGAGCTCCGGCGATGCACAACTCGAACCGCGAAAGCCGCAATGAGCTTTGTGCAAGCTGCGCAGAAGAAACAAGGCACTAAACCGGCAAATGTCCAGCTAATCTCCAACGTGAAAAGGGTCAGCAAGGAAAGCTCTTGCTAACAGCCCAGAAGCATTGCGACGCTTCTCTGGATGATTTGCCCACCAACACTTCACATCAGCTCAAGCCGGCTGCCCGGAGGAAAAGAGGCTAGGAAAGATCGTAGCAGGCACGGTTGTTGCTGCACGAGAAGTGCCTGCTCCGGAGGCTTCTTGCGAGCAGCGCTAAAAGCACGCGAACATCGCGTTTCTGTGCTTTCCTGAACAGCTTGCGCTGGGACAGTTACAGCCGTGTTTTGCAAGCTGTCCGGGGTTCTGAGGCACTAAAAGTGCGGATGTGTGGCGACTGTCCAAGACGAGAACCGGCTGCTCTGAAAGCCCTTCCTGCTCGTCACGTACGCTTTCTAGCAGCTCTACGGACACACACGCGACAGCCTCTTCACTGTCCTACACAGCTAGCACGCTGGCAGTTACCGTCAACTTGGAAGCAGCCGCGCAGAAGGCACTCGCCCTGCAACCGGCGAACAGCGCACATTCGCGGCTACACGCGAGCTGGCCGCACTCGGAGCTTTCGCGGCTCTTCTCTCGCTCTTTCCCGCAGAGCTCCGGCGATGCACAACTCGAACCGCGAAAGCCGCAATGAGCTTTGTGCAAGCTGCGCAGAAGAAACAAGGCACTAAACCGGCAAATGTCCAGCTAATCTCCAACGTGAAAAGGGTCAGCAAGGAAAGCTCTTGCTAACAGCCCAGAAGCATTGCGACGCTTCTCTGGATGATTTGCCCACCAACACTTCACATCAGCTCAAGCCGGCTGCCCGGAGGAAAAGAGGCTAGGAAAGATCGTAGCAGGCACGGTTGTTGCTGCACGAGAAGTGCCTGCTCCGGAGGCTTCTTGCGAGCAGCGCTAAAAGCACGCGAACATCGCGTTTCTGTGCTTTCCTGAACAGCTTGCGCTGGGACAGTTACAGCCGTGTTTTGCAAGCTGTCCGGGGTTCTGAGGCACTAAAAGTGCGGATGTGTGGCGACTGTGCAAGACGAGAACCGGCTGCTCTGAAAGCCCTTCCTGCTCGTCACGTACGCTTTCTAGCAGCTCTACGGACACACACGCGTCAGCCTCTTCACTGTCCTACACAGCTAGCACGCTGGCAGTTACCGTCAACTTGGAAGCAGCCGCGCAGAAGGCAGTCGCCCTGCAACCGGCGAACAGCGCACATTCGCGGCTACACGCGAGCTGGCCGCACTCGGAGCTTTCGCGGCTCTTCTCTCGCTCTTTCCCGCAGAGCTCCGGCGATGCACAACTCGAACCGCGAAAGCCGCAATGAGCTTTGTGCAAGCTGCGCAGAAGAAACAAGGCACTAAACCGGCAAATGTCCAGCTAATCTCCAACGTGAAAAGGGTCAGCAAGGAAAGCTCTTGCTAACAGCCCAGAAGCATTGCGACGCTTCTCTGGATGATTTGCCCACCAACACTTCACATCAGCTCAAGCCGGCTGCCCGGAGGAAAAGAGGCTAGGAAAGATCGTAGCAGGCACGGTTGTTGCTGCACGAGAAGTGCCTGCTCCGGAGGCTTCTTGCGAGCAGCGCTAAAAGCACGCGAACATCGCGTTTCTGTGCTTTCCTGAACAGCTTGCGCTGGGACAGTTACAGCCGTGTTTTGCAAGCTGTCCGGGGTTCTGAGGCACTAAAAGTGCGGATGTGTGGCGACTGTCCAAGACGAGAACCGCCTCTCTGAAAGCCCTTCCTGCTCGTCACGTACGCTTTCTAGCAGCTCTACGGACACACACGCGACAGCCTCTTCACTGTCCTACACAGCTAGCACGCTGGCAGTTACCGTCAACTTGGAAGCAGCCGCGCAGAAGGCACTCGCCCTGCAACCGGCGAACAGCGCACATTCGCGGCTACACGCGAGCTGGCCGCACTCGGAGCTTTCGCGGCTCTTCTCTCGCTCTTTCCCGCAGAGCTCCGGCGATGCACAACTCGAACCGCGAAAGCCGCAATGAGCTTTGTGCAAGCTGCGCAGAAGAAACAAGGCACTAAACCGGCAAATGTCCAGCTAATCTCCAACGTGAAAAGGCTCAGCAAGGAAAGCTCTTGCTAACAGCCCAGAAGCATTGCGACGCTTCTCTGGATGATTTGCCCACCAACACTTCACATCAGCTCAAGCCGGCTGCCCGGAGGAAAAGAGGCTAGGAAAGATCGTAGCAGGCACGGTTGTTGCTGCACGAGAAGTGCCTGCTCCGGAGGCTTCTTGCGAGCAGCGCTAAAAGCACGCGAACATCGCGTTTCTGTGCTTTCCTGAACAGCTTGCGCTGGGACAGTTACAGCCGTGTTTTGCAAGCTGTCCGGGGTTCTGAGGCACTAAAAGTGCGGATGTGTGGCGACTGTGCAAGACGAGAACCGGCTGCTCTGAAAGCCCTTCCTGCTCGTCACGTACGCTTTCTAGCAGCTCTACGGACACACACGCGACAGCCCCTTCACTGTCCTACACAGCTAGCACGCTGGCAGTTACCGTCAACTTGGAAGCAGCCGCGCAGAAGGCACTCGCCCTGCAACCGGCGAACAGCGCACATTCGCGGCTACACGCGAGCTGGCCGCACTCGGAGCTTTCGCGGCTCTTCTCTCGCTCTTTCCCGCAGAGCTCCGGCGATGCACAACTCGAACCGCGAAAGCCGCAATGAGCTTTGTGCAAGCTGCGCAGAAGAAACAAGGCACTAAACCGGCAAATGTCCAGCTAATCTCCAACGTGAAAAGGCTCAGCAAGGAAAGCTCTTGCTAACAGCCCAGAAGCATTGCGACGCTTCTCTGGATGATTTGCCCACCAACACTTCACATCAGCTCAAGCCGGCTGCCCGGAGGAAAAGAGGCTAGGAAAGATCGTAGCAGGCACGGTTGTTGCTGCACGAGAAGTGCCTGCTCCGGAGGCTTCTTGCGAGCAGCGCTAAAAGCACGCGAACATCGCGTTTCTGTGCTTTCCTGAACAGCTTGCGCTGGGACAGTTACAGCCGTGTTTTGCAAGCTGTCCGGGGTTCTGAGGCACTAAAAGTGCGGATGTGTGGCGACTGTGCAAGACGAGAACCGGCTGCTCTGAAAGCCCTTCCTGCTCGTCACGTACGCTTTCTAGCAGCTCTACGGACACACACGCGACAGCCTCTTCACTGTCCTACACAGCTAGCACGCTGGCAGTTACCGTCAACTTGGAAGCAGCCGCGCAGAAGGCACTCGCCCTGCAACCGGCGAACAGCGCACATTCGCGGCTACACGCGAGCTGGCCGCACTCGGAGCTTTCGCGGCTCTTCTCTCGCTCTTTCCCGCAGAGCTCCGGCGATGCACAACTCGAACCGCGAAAGCCGCAATGAGCTTTGTGCAAGCTGCGCAGAAGAAACAAGGCACTAAACCGGCAAATGTCCAGCTAATCTCCAACGTGAAAAGGCTCAGCAAGGAAAGCTCTTGCTAACAGCCCAGAAGCATTGCGACGCTTCTCTGGATGATTTGCCCACCAACACTTCACATCAGCTCAAGCCGGCTGCCCGGAGGAAAAGAGGCTAGGAAAGATCGTAGCAGGCACGGTTGTTGCTGCACGAGAAGTGCCTGCTCCGGAGGCTTCTTGCGAGCAGCGCTAAAAGCACGCGAACATCGCGTTTCTGTGCTTTCCTGAACAGCTTGCGCTGGGACAGTTACAGCCGTGTTTTGCAAGCTGTCCGGGGTTCTGAGGCACTAAAAGTGCGGATGTGTGGCGACTGTCCAAGACGAGAACCGGCTGCTCTGAAAGCCCTTCCTGCTCGTCACGTACGCTTTCTAGCAGCTCTACGGACACACACGCGACAGCCTCTTCACTGTCCTACACAGCTAGCACGCTGGCAGTTACCGTCAACTTGGAAGCAGCCGCGCAGAAGGCACTCGCCCTGCAACCGGCGAACAGCGCACATTCGCGGCTACACGCGAGCTGGCCGCACTCGGAGCTTTCGCGGCTCTTCTCTCGCTCTTTCCCGCAGAGCTCCGGCGATGCACAACTCGAACCGCGAAAGCCGCAATGAGCTTTGTGCAAGCTGCGCAGAAGAAACAAGGCACTAAACCGGCAAATGTCCAGCTAATCTCCAACGTGAAAAGGCTCAGCAAGGAAAGCTCTTGCTAACAGCCCAGAAGCATTGCGACGCTTCTCTGGATGATTTGCCCACCAACACTTCACATCAGCTCAAGCCGGCTGCCCGGAGGAAAAGAGGCTAGGAAAGATCGTAGCAGGCACGGTTGTTGCTGCACGAGAAGTGCCTGCTCCGGAGGCTTCTTGCGAGCAGCGCTAAAAGCACGCGAACATCGCGTTTCTGTGCTTTCCTGAACAGCTTGCGCTGGGACAGTTACAGCCGTGTTTTGCAAGCTGTCCGGGGTTCTGAGGCACTAAAAGTGCGGATGTGTGGCGACTGTGCAAGACGAGAACCGGCTGCTCTGAAAGCCCTTCCTGCTCGTCACGTACGCTTTCTAGCAGCTCTACGGACACACACGCGTCAGCCTCTTCACTGTCCTACACAGCTAGCACGCTGGCAGTTACCGTCAACTTGGAAGCAGCCGCGCAGAAGGCACTCGCCCTGCAACCGGCGAACAGCGCACATTCGCGGCTACACGCGAGCTGGCCGCACTCGGAGCTTTCGCGGCTCTTCTCTCGCTCTTTCCCGCAGAGCTCCGGCGATGCACAACTCGAACCGCGAAAGCCGCAATGAGCTTTGTGCAAGCTGCGCAGAAGAAACAAGGCACTAAACCGGCAAATGTCCAGCTAATCTCCAACGTGAAAAGGCTCAGCAAGGAAAGCTCTTGCTAACAGCCCAGAAGCATTGCGACGCTTCTCTGGATGATTTGCCCACCAACACTTCACATCAGCTCAAGCCGGCTGCCCGGAGGAAAAGAGGCTAGGAAAGATCGTAGCAGGCACGGTTGTTGCTGCACGAGAAGTGCCTGCTCCGGAGGCTTCTTGCGAGCAGCGCTAAAAGCACGCGAACATCGCGTTTCTGTGCTTTCCTGAACAGCTTGCGCTGGGACAGTTACAGCCATGTTTTGCAAGCTGTCCGGGGTTCTGAGGCACTAAAAGTGCGGATGTGTGGCGACTGTCCAAGACGAGAACCGGCTGCTCTGAAAGCCCTTCCTGCTCGTCACGTACGCTTTCTAGCAGCTCTACGGACACACACGCGACAGCCTCTTCACTGTCCTACACAGCTAGCACGCTGGCAGTTACCGTCAACTTGGAAGCAGCCGCGCAGAAGGCACTCGCCCTGCAACCGGCGAACAGCGCACATTCGCGGCTACACGCGAGCTGGCCGCACTCGGAGCTTTCGCGGCTCTTCTCTCGCTCTTTCCCGCAGAGCTCCGGCGATGCACAACTCGAACCGCGAAAGCCGCAATGAGCTTTGTGCAAGCTGCGCAGAAGAAACAAGGCACTAAACCGGCAAATGTCCAGCTAATCTCCAACGTGAAAAGGGTCAGCAAGGAAAGCTCTTGCTAACAGCCCAGAAGCATTGCGACGCTTCTCTGGATGATTTGCCCACCAACACTTCACATCAGCTCAAGCCGGCTGCCCGGAGGAAAAGAGGCTAGGAAAGATCGTAGCAGGCACGGTTGTTGCTGCACGAGAAGTGCCTGCTCCGGAGGCTTCTTGCGAGCAGCGCTAAAAGCACGCGAACATCGCGTTTCTGTGCTTTCCTGAACAGCTTGCGCTGGGACAGTTACAGCCGTGTTTTGCAAGCTGTCCGGGGTTCTGAGGCACTAAAAGTGCGGATGTGTGGCGACTGTGCAAGACGAGAACCGGCTGCTCTGAAAGCCCTTCCTGCTCGTCACGTACGCTTTCTAGCAGCTCTACGGACACACACGCGTCAGCCTCTTCACTGTCCTACACAGCTAGCACGCTGGCAGTTACCGTCAACTTGGAAGCAGCCGCGCAGAAGGCACTCGCCCTGCAACCGGCGAACAGCGCACATTCGCGGCTACACGCGAGCTGGCCGCACTCGGAGCTTTCGCGGCTCTTCTCTCGCTCTTTCCCGCAGAGCTCCGGCGATGCACAACTCGAACCGCGAAAGCCGCAATGAGCTTTGTGCAAGCTGCGCAGAAGAAACAAGGCACTAAACCGGCAAATGTCCAGCTAATCTCCAACGTGAAAAGGGTCAGCAAGGAAAGCTCTTGCTAACAGCCCAGAAGCATTGCGACGCTTCTCTGGATGATTTGCCCACCAACACTTCACATCAGCTCAAGCCGGCTGCCCGGAGGAAAAGAGGCTAGGAAAGATCGTAGCAGGCACGGTTGTTGCTGCACGAGAAGTGCCTGCTCCGGAGGCTTCTTGCGAGCAGCGCTAAAAGCACGCGAACATCGCGTTTCTGTGCTTTCCTGAACAGCTTGCGCTGGGACAGTTACAGCCGTGTTTTGCAAGCTGTCCGGGGTTCTGAGGCACTAAAAGTGCGGATGTGTGGCGACTGTGCAAGACGAGAACCGGCTGCTCTGAAAGCCCTTCCTGCTCGTCACGTACGCTTTCTAGCAGCTCTACGGACACACACGCGTCAGCCTCTTCACTGTCCTACACAGCTAGCACGCTGGCAGTTACCGTCAACTTGGAAGCAGCCGCGCAGAAGGCACTCGCCCTGCAACCGGCGAACAGCGCACATTCGCGGCTACACGCGAGCTGGCCGCACTCGGAGCTTTCGCGGCTCTTCTCTCGCTCTTTCCCGCAGAGCTCCGGCGATGCACAACTCGAACCGCGAAAGCCGCAATGAGCTTTGTGCAAGCTGCGCAGAAGAAACAAGGCACTAAACCGGCAAATGTCCAGCTAATCTCCAACGTGAAAAGGGTCAGCAAGGAAAGCTCTTGCTAACAGCCCAGAAGCATTGCGACGCTTCTCTGGATGATTTGCCCACCAACACTTCACATCAGCTCAAGCCGGCTGCCCGGAGGAAAAGAGGCTAGGAAAGATCGTAGCAGGCACGGTTGTTGCTGCACGAGAAGTGCCTGCTCCGGAGGCTTCTTGCGAGCAGCGCTAAAAGCACGCGAACATCGCGTTTCTGTGCTTTCCTGAACAGCTTGCGCTGGGACAGTTACAGCCGTGTTTTGCAAGCTGTCCGGGGTTCTGAGGCACTAAAAGTGCGGATGTGTGGCGACTGTCCAAGACGAGAACCGGCTGCTCTGAAAGCCCTTCCTGCTCGTCACGTACGCTTTCTAGCAGCTCTACGGACACACACGCGACAGCCTCTTCACTGTCCTACACAGCTAGCACGCTGGCAGTTACCGTCAACTTGGAAGCAGCCGCGCAGAAGGCAGTCGCCCTGCAACCGGCGAACAGCGCACATTCGCGGCTACACGCGAGCTGGCCGCACTCGGAGCTTTCGCGGCTCTTCTCTCGCTCTTTCCCGCAGAGCTCCGGCGATGCACAACTCGAACCGCGAAAGCCGCAATGAGCTTTGTGCAAGCTGCGCAGAAGAAACAAGGCACTAAACCGGCAAATGTCCAGCTAATCTCCAACGTGAAAAGGGTCAGCAAGGAAAGCTCTTGCTAACAGCCCAGAAGCATTGCGACGCTTCTCTGGATGATTTGCCCACCAACACTTCACATCAGCTCAAGCCGGCTGCCCGGAGGAAAAGAGGCTAGGAAAGATCGTAGCAGGCACGGTTGTTGCTGCACGAGAAGTGCCTGCTCCGGAGGCTTCTTGCGAGCAGCGCTAAAAGCACGCGAACATCGCGTTTCTGTGCTTTCCTGAACAGCTTGCGCTGGGACAGTTACAGCCGTGTTTTGCAAGCTGTCCGGGGTTCTGAGGCACTAAAAGTGCGGATGTGTGGCGACTGTGCAAGACGAGAACCGGCTGCTCTGAAAGCCCTTCCTGCTCGTCACGTACGCTTTCTAGCAGCTCTACGGACACACACGCGTCAGCCTCTTCACTGTCCTACACAGCTAGCACGCTGGCAGTTACCGTCAACTTGGAAGCAGCCGCGCAGAAGGCACTCGCCCTGCAACCGGCGAACAGCGCACATTCGCGGCTACACGCGAGCTGGCCGCACTCGGAGCTTTCGCGGCTCTTCTCTCGCTCTTTCCCGCAGAGCTCCGGCGATGCACAACTCGAACCGCGAAAGCCGCAATGAGCTTTGTGCAAGCTGCGCAGAAGAAACAAGGCACTAAACCGGCAAATGTCCAGCTAATCTCCAACGTGAAAAGGCTCAGCAAGGAAAGCTCTTGCTAACAGCCCAGAAGCATTGCGACGCTTCTCTGGATGATTTGCCCACCAACACTTCACATCAGCTCAAGCCGGCTGCCCGGAGGAAAAGAGGCTAGGAAAGATCGTAGCAGGCACGGTTGTTGCTGCACGAGAAGTGCCTGCTCCGGAGGCTTCTTGCGAGCAGCGCTAAAAGCACGCGAACATCGCGTTTCTGTGCTTTCCTGAACAGCTTGCGCTGGGACAGTTACAGCCGTGTTTTGCAAGCTGTCCGGGGTTCTGAGGCACTAAAAGTGCGGATGTGTGGCGACTGTCCAAGACGAGAACCGGCTGCTCTGAAAGCCCTTCCTGCTCGTCACGTACGCTTTCTAGCAGCTCTACGGACACACACGCGTCAGCCTCTTCACTGTCCTACACAGCTAGCACGCTGGCAGTTACCGTCAACTTGGAAGCAGCCGCGCAGAAGGCACTCGCCCTGCAACCGGCGAACAGCGCACATTCGCGGCTACACGCGAGCTGGCCGCACCCGGAGCTTTCGCGGCTCTTCTCTCGCTCTTTCCCGCAGAGCTCCGGCGATGCACAACTCGAACCGCGAAAGCCGCAATGAGCTTTGTGCAAGCTGCGCAGAAGAAACAAGGCACTAAACCGGCAAATGTCCAGCTAATCTCCAACGTGAAAAGGCTCAGCAAGGAAAGCTCTTGCTAACAGCCCAGAAGCATTGCGACGCTTCTCTGGATGATTTGCCCACCAACACTTCACATCAGCTCAAGCCGGCTGCCCGGAGGAAAAGAGGCTAGGAAAGATCGTAGCAGGCACGGTTGTTGCTGCACGAGAAGTGCCTGCTCCGGAGGCTTCTTGCGAGCAGCGCTAAAAGCACGCGAACATCGCGTTTCTGTGCTTTCCTGAACAGCTTGCGCTGGGACAGTTACAGCCGTGTTTTGCAAGCTGTCCGGGGTTCTGAGGCACTAAAAGTGCGGATGTGTGGCGACTGTGCAAGACGAGAACCGGCTGCTCTGAAAGCCCTTCCTGCTCGTCACGTACGCTTTCTAGCAGCTCTACGGACACACACGCGTCAGCCTCTTCACTGTCCTACACAGCTAGCACGCTGGCAGTTACCGTCAACTTGGAAGCAGCCGCGCAGAAGGCACTCGCCCTGCAACCGGCGAACAGCGCACATTCGCGGCTACACGCGAGCTGGCCGCACTCGGAGCTTTCGCGGCTCTTCTCTCGCTCTTTCCCGCAGAGCTCCGGCGATGCACAACTCGAACCGCGAAAGCCGCAATGAGCTTTGTGCAAGCTGCGCAGAAGAAACAAGGCACTAAACCGGCAAATGTCCAGCTAATCTCCAACGTGAAAAGGCTCAGCAAGGAAAGCTCTTGCTAACAGCCCAGAAGCATTGCGACGCTTCTCTGGATGATTTGCCCACCAACACTTCACATCAGCTCAAGCCGGCTGCCCGGAGGAAAAGAGGCTAGGAAAGATCGTAGCAGGCACGGTTGTTGCTGCACGAGAAGTGCCTGCTCCGGAGGCTTCTTGCGAGCAGCGCTAAAAGCACGCGAACATCGCGTTTCTGTGCTTTCCTGAACAGCTTGCGCTGGGACAGTTACAGCCGTGTTTTGCAAGCTGTCCGGGGTTCTGAGGCACTAAAAGTGCGGATGTGTGGCGACTGTCCAAGACGAGAACCGGCTGCTCTGAAAGCCCTTCCTGCTCGTCACGTACGCTTTCTAGCAGCTCTACGGACACACACGCGACAGCCTCTTCACTGTCCTACACAGCTAGCACGCTGGCAGTTACCGTCAACTTGGAAGCAGCCGCGCAGAAGGCACTCGCCCTGCAACCGGCGAACAGCGCACATTCGCGGCTACACGCGAGCTGGCCGCACTCGGAGCTTTCGCGGCTCTTCTCTCGCTCTTTCCCGCAGAGCTCCGGCGATGCACAACTCGAACCGCGAAAGCCGCAATGAGCTTTGTGCAAGCTGCGCAGAAGAAACAAGGCACTAAACCGGCAAATGTCCAGCTAATCTCCAACGTGAAAAGGCTCAGCAAGGAAAGCTCTTGCTAACAGCCCAGAAGCATTGCGACGCTTCTCTGGATGATTTGCCCACCAACACTTCACATCAGCTCAAGCCGGCTGCCCGGAGGAAAAGAGGCTAGGAAAGATCGTAGCAGGCACGGTTGTTGCTGCACGAGAAGTGCCTGCTCCGGAGGCTTCTTGCGAGCAGCGCTAAAAGCACGCGAACATCGCGTTTCTGTGCTTTCCTGAACAGCTTGCGCTGGGACAGTTACAGCCGTGTTTTGCAAGCTGTCCGGGGTTCTGAGGCACTAAAAGTGCGGATGTGTGGCGACTGTCCAAGACGAGAACCGGCTGCTCTGAAAGCCCTTCCTGCTCGTCACGTACGCTTTCTAGCAGCTCTACGGACACACACGCGTCAGCCTCTTCACTGTCCTACACAGCTAGCACGCTGGCAGTTACCGTCAACTTGGAAGCAGCCGCGCAGAAGGCACTCGCCCTGCAACCGGCGAACAGCGCACATTCGCGGCTACACGCGAGCTGGCCGCACTCGGAGCTTTCGCGGCTCTTCTCTCGCTCTTTCCCGCAGAGCTCCGGCGATGCACAACTCGAACCGCGAAAGCCGCAATGAGCTTTGTGCAAGCTGCGCAGAAGAAACAAGGCACTAAACCGGCAAATGTCCAGCTAATCTCCAACGTGAAAAGGCTCAGCAAGGAAAGCTCTTGCTAACAGCCCAGAAGCATTGCGACGCTTCTCTGGATGATTTGCCCACCAACACTTCACATCAGCTCAAGCCGGCTGCCCGGAGGAAAAGAGGCTAGGAAAGATCGTAGCAGGCACGGTTGTTGCTGCACGAGAAGTGCCTGCTCCGGAGGCTTCTTGCGAGCAGCGCTAAAAGCACGCGAACATCGCGTTTCTGTGCTTTCCTGAACAGCTTGCGCTGGGACAGTTACAGCCGTGTTTTGCAAGCTGTCCGGGGTTCTGAGGCACTAAAAGTGCGGATGTGTGGCGACTGTCCAAGACGAGAACCGGCTGCTCTGAAAGCCCTTCCTGCTCGTCACGTACGCTTTCTAGCAGCTCTACGGACACACACGCGACAGCCTCTTCACTGTCCTACACAGCTAGCACGCTGGCAGTTACCGTCAACTTGGAAGCAGCCGCGCAGAAGGCACTCGCCCTGCAACCGGCGAACAGCGCACATTCGCGGCTACACGCGAGCTGGCCGCACTCGGAGCTTTCGCGGCTCTTCTCTCGCTCTTTCCCGCAGAGCTCCGGCGATGCACAACTCGAACCGCGAAAGCCGCAATGAGCTTTGTGCAAGCTGCGCAGAAGAAACAAGGCACTAAACCGGCAAATGTCCAGCTAATCTCCAACGTGAAAAGGCTCAGCAAGGAAAGCTCTTGCTAACAGCCCAGAAGCATTGCGACGCTTCTCTGGATGATTTGCCCACCAACACTTCACATCAGCTCAAGCCGGCTGCCCGGAGGAAAAGAGGCTAGGAAAGATCGTAGCAGGCACGGTTGTTGCTGCACGAGAAGTGCCTGCTCCGGAGGCTTCTTGCGAGCAGCGCTAAAAGCACGCGAACATCGCGTTTCTGTGCTTTCCTGAACAGCTTGCGCTGGGACAGTTACAGCCGTGTTTTGCAAGCTGTCCGGGGTTCTGAGGCACTAAAAGTGCGGATGTGTGGCGACTGTCCAAGACGAGAACCGGCTGCTCTGAAAGCCCTTCCTGCTCGTCACGTACGCTTTCTAGCAGCTCTACGGACACACACGCGTCAGCCTCTTCACTGTCCTACACAGCTAGCACGCTGGCAGTTACCGTCAACTTGGAAGCAGCCGCGCAGAAGGCACTCGCCCTGCAACCGGCGAACAGCGCACATTCGCGGCTACACGCGAGCTGGCCGCACTCGGAGCTTTCGCGGCTCTTCTCTCGCTCTTTCCCGCAGAGCTCCGGCGATGCACAACTCGAACCGCGAAAGCCGCAATGAGCTTTGTGCAAGCTGCGCAGAAGAAACAAGGCACTAAACCGGCAAATGTCCAGCTAATCTCCAACGTGAAAAGGGTCAGCAAGGAAAGCTCTTGCTAACAGCCCAGAAGCATTGCGACGCTTCTCTGGATGATTTGCCCACCAACACTTCACAAAAGCTCAAGCCGGCTGCCCGGAGGAAAAGAGGCTAGGAAAGATCGTAGCAGGCACGGTTGTTGCTGCACGAGAAGTGCCTGCTCCGGAGGCTTCTTGCGAGCAGCGCTAAAAGCACGCGAACATCGCGTTTCTGTGCTTTCCTGAACAGCTTGCGCTGGGACAGTTACAGCCGTGTTTTGCAAGCTGTCCGGGGTTCTGAGGCACTAAAAGTGCGGATGTGTGGCGACTGTCCAAGACGAGAACCGGCTGCTCTGAAAGCCCTTCCTGCTCGTCACGTACGCTTTCTAGCAGCTCTACGGACACACACGCGTCAGCCTCTTCACTGTCCTACACAGCTAGCACGCTGGCAGTTACCGTCAACTTGGAAGCAGCCGCGCAGAAGGCACTCGCCCTGCAACCGGCGAACAGCGCACATTCGCGGCTACACGCGAGCTGGCCGCACCCGGAGCTTTCGCGGCTCTTCTCTCGCTCTTTCCCGCAGAGCTCCGGCGATGCACAACTCGAACCGCGAAAGCCGCAATGAGCTTTGTGCAAGCTGCGCAGAAGAAACAAGGCACTAAACCGGCAAATGTCCAGCTAATCTCCAACGTGAAAAGGCTCAGCAAGGAAAGCTCTTGCTAACAGCCCAGAAGCATTGCGACGCTTCTCTGGATGATTTGCCCACCAACACTTCACATCAGCTCAAGCCGGCTGCCCGGAGGAAAAGAGGCTAGGAAAGATCGTAGCAGGCACGGTTGTTGCTGCACGAGAAGTGCCTGCTCCGGAGGCTTCTTGCGAGCAGCGCTAAAAGCACGCGAACATCGCGTTTCTGTGCTTTCCTGAACAGCTTGCGCTGGGACAGTTACAGCCGTGTTTTGCAAGCTGTCCGGGGTTCTGAGGCACTAAAAGTGCGGATGTGTGGCGACTGTGCAAGACGAGAACCGGCTGCTCTGAAAGCCCTTCCTGCTCGTCACGTACGCTTTCTAGCAGCTCTACGGACACACACGCGTCAGCCTCTTCACTGTCCTACACAGCTAGCACGCTGGCAGTTACCGTCAACTTGGAAGCAGCCGCGCAGAAGGCACTCGCCCTGCAACCGGCGAACAGCGCACATTCGCGGCTACACGCGAGCTGGCCGCACCCGGAGCTTTCGCGGCTCTTCTCTCGCTCTTTCCCGCAGAGCTCCGGCGATGCACAACTCGAACCGCGAAAGCCGCAATGAGCTTTGTGCAAGCTGCGCAGAAGAAACAAGGCACTAAACCGGCAAATGTCCAGCTAATCTCCAACGTGAAAAGGCTCAGCAAGGAAAGCTCTTGCTAACAGCCCAGAAGCATTGCGACGCTTCTCTGGATGATTTGCCCACCAACACTTCACATCAGCTCAAGCCGGCTGCCCGGAGGAAAAGAGGCTAGGAAAGATCGTAGCAGGCACGGTTGTTGCTGCACGAGAAGTGCCTGCTCCGGAGGCTTCTTGCGAGCAGCGCTAAAAGCACGCGAACATCGCGTTTCTGTGCTTTCCTGAACAGCTTGCGCTGGGACAGTTACAGCCGTGTTTTGCAAGCTGTCCGGGGTTCTGAGGCACTAAAAGTGCGGATGTGTGGCGACTGTGCAAGACGAGAACCGGCTGCTCTGAAAGCCCTTCCTGCTCGTCACGTACGCTTTCTAGCAGCTCTACGGACACACACGCGACAGCCTCTTCACTGTCCTACACAGCTAGCACGCTGGCAGTTACCGTCAACTTGGAAGCAGCCGCGCAGAAGGCACTCGCCCTGCAACCGGCGAACAGCGCACATTCGCGGCTACACGCGAGCTGGCCGCACTCGGAGCTTTCGCGGCTCTTCTCTCGCTCTTTCCCGCAGAGCTCCGGCGATGCACAACTCGAACCGCGAAAGCCGCAATGAGCTTTGTGCAAGCTGCGCAGAAGAAACAAGGCACTAAACCGGCAAATGTCCAGCTAATCTCCAACGTGAAAAGGCTCAGCAAGGAAAGCTCTTGCTAACAGCCCAGAAGCATTGCGACGCTTCTCTGGATGATTTGCCCACCAACACTTCACATCAGCTCAAGCCGGCTGCCCGGAGGAAAAGAGGCTAGGAAAGATCGTAGCAGGCACGGTTGTTGCTGCACGAGAAGTGCCTGCTCCGGAGGCTTCTTGCGAGCAGCGCTAAAAGCACGCGAACATCGCGTTTCTGTGCTTTCCTGAACAGCTTGCGCTGGGACAGTTACAGCCGTGTTTTGCAAGCTGTCCGGGGTTCTGAGGCACTAAAAGTGCGGATGTGTGGCGACTGTCCAAGACGAGAACCGGCTGCTCTGAAAGCCCTTCCTGCTCGTCACGTACGCTTTCTAGCAGCTCTACGGACACACACGCGTCAGCCTCTTCACTGTCCTACACAGCTAGCACGCTGGCAGTTACCGTCAACTTGGAAGCAGCCGCGCAGAAGGCACTCGCCCTGCAACCGGCGAACAGCGCACATTCGCGGCTACACGCGAGCTGGCCGCACTCGGAGCTTTCGCGGCTCTTCTCTCGCTCTTTCCCGCAGAGCTCCGGCGATGCACAACTCGAACCGCGAAAGCCGCAATGAGCTTTGTGCAAGCTGCGCAGAAGAAACAAGGCACTAAACCGGCAAATGTCCAGCTAATCTCCAACGTGAAAAGGCTCAGCAAGGAAAGCTCTTGCTAACAGCCCAGAAGCATTGAGACGCTTCTCTGGATGATTTGCCCACCAACACTTCACATCAGCTCAAGCCGGCTGCCCGGAGGAAAAGAGGCTAGGAAAGATCGTAGCAGGCACGGTTGTTGCTGCACGAGAAGTGCCTGCTCCGGAGGCTTCTTGCGAGCAGCGCTAAAAGCACGCGAACATCGCGTTTCTGTGCTTTCCTGAACAGCTTGCGCTGGGACAGTTACAGCCGTGTTTTGCAAGCTGTCCGGGGTTCTGAGGCACTAAAAGTGCGGATGTGTGGCGACTGTGCAAGACGAGAACCGGCTGCTCTGAAAGCCCTTCCTGCTCGTCACGTACGCTTTCTAGCAGCTCTACGGACACACACGCGTCAGCCTCTTCACTGTCCTACACAGCTAGCACGCTGGCAGTTACCGTCAACTTGGAAGCAGCCGCGCAGAAGGCACTCGCCCTGCAACCGGCGAACAGCGCACATTCGCGGCTACACGCGAGCTGGCCGCACTCGGAGCTTTCGCGGCTCTTCTCTCGCTCTTTCCCGCAGAGCTCCGGCGATGCACAACTCGAACCGCGAAAGCCGCAATGAGCTTTGTGCAAGCTGCGCAGAAGAAACAAGGCACTAAACCGGCAAATGTCCAGCTAATCTCCAACGTGAAAAGGCTCAGCAAGGAAAGCTCTTGCTAACAGCCCAGAAGCATTGCGACGCTTCTCTGGATGATTTGCCCACCAACACTTCACATCAGCTCAAGCCGGCTGCCCGGAGGAAAAGAGGCTAGGAAAGATCGTAGCAGGCACGGTTGTTGCTGCACGAGAAGTGCCTGCTCCGGAGGCTTCTTGCGAGCAGCGCTAAAAGCACGCGAACATCGCGTTTCTGTGCTTTCCTGAACAGCTTGCGCTGGGACAGTTACAGCCGTGTTTTGCAAGCTGTCCGGGGTTCTGAGGCACTAAAAGTGCGGATGTGTGGCGACTGTGCAAGACGAGAACCGGCTGCTCTGAAAGCCCTTCCTGCTCGTCACGTACGCTTTCTAGCAGCTCTACGGACACACACGCGACAGCCTCTTCACTGTCCTACACAGCTAGCACGCTGGCAGTTACCGTCAACTTGGAAGCAGCCGCGCAGAAGGCACTCGCCCTGCAACCGGCGAACAGCGCACATTCGCGGCTACACGCGAGCTGGCCGCACTCGGAGCTTTCGCGGCTCTTCTCTCGCTCTTTCCCGCAGAGCTCCGGCGATGCACAACTCGAACCGCGAAAGCCGCAATGAGCTTTGTGCAAGCTGCGCAGAAGAAACAAGGCACTAAACCGGCAAATGTCCAGCTAATCTCCAACGTGAAAAGGCTCAGCAAGGAAAGCTCTTGCTAACAGCCCAGAAGCATTGCGACGCTTCTCTGGATGATTTGCCCACCAACACTTCACATCAGCTCAAGCCGGCTGCCCGGAGGAAAAGAGGCTAGGAAAGATCGTAGCAGGCACGGTTGTTGCTGCACGAGAAGTGCCTGCTCCGGAGGCTTCTTGCGAGCAGCGCTAAAAGCACGCGAACATCGCGTTTCTGTGCTTTCCTGAACAGCTTGCGCTGGGACAGTTACAGCCGTGTTTTGCAAGCTGTCCGGGGTTCTGAGGCACTAAAAGTGCGGATGTGTGGCGACTGTCCAAGACGAGAACCGGCTGCTCTGAAAGCCCTTCCTGCTCGTCACGTACGCTTTCTAGCAGCTCTACGGACACACACGCGTCAGCCTCTTCACTGTCCTACACAGCTAGCACGCTGGCAGTTACCGTCAACTTGGAAGCAGCCGCGCAGAAGGCACTCGCCCTGCAACCGGCGAACAGCGCACATTCGCGGCTACACGCGAGCTGGCCGCACTCGGAGCTTTCGCGGCTCTTCTCTCGCTCTTTCCCGCAGAGCTCCGGCGATGCACAACTCGAACCGCGAAAGCCGCAATGAGCTTTGTGCAAGCTGCGCAGAAGAAACAAGGCACTAAACCGGCAAATGTCCAGCTAATCTCCAACGTGAAAAGGCTCAGCAAGGAAAGCTCTTGCTAACAGCCCAGAAGCATTGAGACGCTTCTCTGGATGATTTGCCCACCAACACTTCACATCAGCTCAAGCCGGCTGCCCGGAGGAAAAGAGGCTAGGAAAGATCGTAGCAGGCACGGTTGTTGCTGCACGAGAAGTGCCTGCTCCGGAGGCTTCTTGCGAGCAGCGCTAAAAGCACGCGAACATCGCGTTTCTGTGCTTTCCTGAACAGCTTGCGCTGGGACAGTTACAGCCGTGTTTTGCAAGCTGTCCGGGGTTCTGAGGCACTAAAAGTGCGGATGTGTGGCGACTGTGCAAGACGAGAACCGGCTGCTCTGAAAGCCCTTCCTGCTCGTCACGTACGCTTTCTAGCAGCTCTACGGACACACACGCGTCAGCCTCTTCACTGTCCTACACAGCTAGCACGCTGGCAGTTACCGTCAACTTGGAAGCAGCCGCGCAGAAGGCACTCGCCCTGCAACCGGCGAACAGCGCACATTCGCGGCTACACGCGAGCTGGCCGCACTCGGAGCTTTCGCGGCTCTTCTCTCGCTCTTTCCCGCAGAGCTCCGGCGATGCACAACTCGAACCGCGAAAGCCGCAATGAGCTTTGTGCAAGCTGCGCAGAAGAAACAAGGCACTAAACCGGCAAATGTCCAGCTAATCTCCAACGTGAAAAGGCTCAGCAAGGAAAGCTCTTGCTAACAGCCCAGAAGCATTGAGACGCTTCTCTGGATGATTTGCCCACCAACACTTCACATCAGCTCAAGCCGGCTGCCCGGAGGAAAAGAGGCTAGGAAAGATCGTAGCAGGCACGGTTGTTGCTGCACGAGAAGTGCCTGCTCCGGAGGCTTCTTGCGAGCAGCGCTAAAAGCACGCGAACATCGCGTTTCTGTGCTTTCCTGAACAGCTTGCGCTGGGACAGTTACAGCCGTGTTTTGCAAGCTGTCCGGGGTTCTGAGGCACTAAAAGTGCGGATGTGTGGCGACTGTGCAAGACGAGAACCGGCTGCTCTGAAAGCCCTTCCTGCTCGTCACGTACGCTTTCTAGCAGCTCTACGGACACACACGCGTCAGCCTCTTCACTGTCCTACACAGCTAGCACGCTGGCAGTTACCGTCAACTTGGAAGCAGCCGCGCAGAAGGCACTCGCCCTGCAACCGGCGAACAGCGCACATTCGCGGCTACACGCGAGCTGGCCGCACTCGGAGCTTTCGCGGCTCTTCTCTCGCTCTTTCCCGCAGAGCTCCGGCGATGCACAACTCGAACCGCGAAAGCCGCAATGAGCTTTGTGCAAGCTGCGCAGAAGAAACAAGGCACTAAACCGGCAAATGTCCAGCTAATCTCCAACGTGAAAAGGCTCAGCAAGGAAAGCTCTTGCTAACAGCCCAGAAGCATTGCGACGCTTCTCTGGATGATTTGCCCACCAACACTTCACATCAGCTCAAGCCGGCTGCCCGGAGGAAAAGAGGCTAGGAAAGATCGTAGCAGGCACGGTTGTTGCTGCACGAGAAGTGCCTGCTCCGGAGGCTTCTTGCGAGCAGCGCTAAAAGCACGCGAACATCGCGTTTCTGTGCTTTCCTGAACAGCTTGCGCTGGGACAGTTACAGCCGTGTTTTGCAAGCTGTCCGGGGTTCTGAGGCACTAAAAGTGCGGATGTGTGGCGACTGTCCAAGACGAGAACCGGCTGCTCTGAAAGCCCTTCCTGCTCGTCACGTACGCTTTCTAGCAGCTCTACGGACACACACGCGACAGCCTCTTCACTGTCCTACACAGCTAGCACGCTGGCAGTTACCGTCAACTTGGAAGCAGCCGCGCAGAAGGCACTCGCCCTGCAACCGGCGAACAGCGCACATTCGCGGCTACACGCGAGCTGGCCGCACTCGGAGCTTTCGCGGCTCTTCTCTCGCTCTTTCCCGCAGAGCTCCGGCGATGCACAACTCGAACCGCGAAAGCCGCAATGAGCTTTGTGCAAGCTGCGCAGAAGAAACAAGGCACTAAACCGGCAAATGTCCAGCTAATCTCCAACGTGAAAAGGCTCAGCAAGGAAAGCTCTTGCTAACAGCCCAGAAGCATTGCGACGCTTCTCTGGATGATTTGCCCACCAACACTTCACATCAGCTCAAGCCGGCTGCCCGGAGGAAAAGAGGCTAGGAAAGATCGTAGCAGGCACGGTTGTTGCTGCACGAGAAGTGCCTGCTCCGGAGGCTTCTTGCGAGCAGCGCTAAAAGCACGCGAACATCGCGTTTCTGTGCTTTCCTGAACAGCTTGCGCTGGGACAGTTACAGCCGTGTTTTGCAAGCTGTCCGGGGTTCTGAGGCACTAAAAGTGCGGATGTGTGGCGACTGTCCAAGACGAGAACCGGCTGCTCTGAAAGCCCTTCCTGCTCGTCACGTACGCTTTCTAGCAGCTCTACGGACACACACGCGTCAGCCTCTTCACTGTCCTACACAGCTAGCACGCTGGCAGTTACCGTCAACTTGGAAGCAGCCGCGCAGAAGGCAGTCGCCCTGCAACCGGCGAACAGCGCACATTCGCGGCTACACGCGAGCTGGCCGCACTCGGAGCTTTCGCGGCTCTTCTCTCGCTCTTTCCCGCAGAGCTCCGGCGATGCACAACTCGAACCGCGAAAGCCGCAATGAGCTTTGTGCAAGCTGCGCAGAAGAAACAAGGCACTAAACCGGCAAATGTCCAGCTAATCTCCAACGTGAAAAGGCTCAGCAAGGAAAGCTCTTGCTAACAGCCCAGAAGCATTGCGACGCTTCTCTGGATGATTTGCCCACCAACACTTCACATCAGCTCAAGCCGGCTGCCCGGAGGAAAAGAGGCTAGGAAAGATCGTAGCAGGCACGGTTGTTGCTGCACGAGAAGTGCCTGCTCCGGAGGCTTCTTGCGAGCAGCGCTAAAAGCACGCGAACATCGCGTTTCTGTGCTTTCCTGAACAGCTTGCGCTGGGACAGTTACAGCCGTGTTTTGCAAGCTGTCCGGGGTTCTGAGGCACTAAAAGTGCGGATGTGTGGCGACTGTGCAAGACGAGAACCGGCTGCTCTGAAAGCCCTTCCTGCTCGTCACGTACGCTTTCTAGCAGCTCTACGGACACACACGCGTCAGCCTCTTCACTGTCCTACACAGCTAGCACGCTGGCAGTTACCGTCAACTTGGAAGCAGCCGCGCAGAAGGCACTCGCCCTGCAACCGGCGAACAGCGCACATTCGCGGCTACACGCGAGCTGGCCGCACTCGGAGCTTTCGCGGCTCTTCTCTCGCTCTTTCCCGCAGAGCTCCGGCGATGCACAACTCGAACCGCGAAAGCCGCAATGAGCTTTGTGCAAGCTGCGCAGAAGAAACAAGGCACTAAACCGGCAAATGTCCAGCTAATCTCCAACGTGAAAAGGCTCAGCAAGGAAAGCTCTTGCTAACAGCCCAGAAGCATTGCGACGCTTCTCTGGATGATTTGCCCACCAACACTTCACATCAGCTCAAGCCGGCTGCCCGGAGGAAAAGAGGCTAGGAAAGATCGTAGCAGGCACGGTTGTTGCTGCACGAGAAGTGCCTGCTCCGGAGGCTTCTTGCGAGCAGCGCTAAAAGCACGCGAACATCGCGTTTCTGTGCTTTCCTGAACAGCTTGCGCTGGGACAGTTACAGCCGTGTTTTGCAAGCTGTCCGGGGTTCTGAGGCACTAAAAGTGCGGATGTGTGGCGACTGTCCAAGACGAGAACCGGCTGCTCTGAAAGCCCTTCCTGCTCGTCACGTACGCTTTCTAGCAGCTCTACGGACACACACGCGTCAGCCTCTTCACTGTCCTACACAGCTAGCACGCTGGCAGTTACCGTCAACTTGGAAGCAGCCGCGCAGAAGGCAGTCGCCCTGCAACCGGCGAACAGCGCACATTCGCGGCTACACGCGAGCTGGCCGCACTCGGAGCTTTCGCGGCTCTTCTCTCGCTCTTTCCCGCAGAGCTCCGGCGATGCACAACTCGAACCGCGAAAGCCGCAATGAGCTTTGTGCAAGCTGCGCAGAAGAAACAAGGCACTAAACCGGCAAATGTCCAGCTAATCTCCAACGTGAAAAGGCTCAGCAAGGAAAGCTCTTGCTAACAGCCCAGAAGCATTGAGACGCTTCTCTGGATGATTTGCCCACCAACACTTCACATCAGCTCAAGCCGGCTGCCCGGAGGAAAAGAGGCTAGGAAAGATCGTAGCAGGCACGGTTGTTGCTGCACGAGAAGTGCCTGCTCCGGAGGCTTCTTGCGAGCAGCGCTAAAAGCACGCGAACATCGCGTTTCTGTGCTTTCCTGAACAGCTTGCGCTGGGACAGTTACAGCCGTGTTTTGCAAGCTGTCCGGGGTTCTGAGGCACTAAAAGTGCGGATGTGTGGCGACTGTGCAAGACGAGAACCGGCTGCTCTGAAAGCCCTTCCTGCTCGTCACGTACGCTTTCTAGCAGCTCTACGGACACACACGCGTCAGCCTCTTCACTGTCCTACACAGCTAGCACGCTGGCAGTTACCGTCAACTTGGAAGCAGCCGCGCAGAAGGCACTCGCCCTGCAACCGGCGAACAGCGCACATTCGCGGCTACACGCGAGCTGGCCGCACTCGGAGCTTTCGCGGCTCTTCTCTCGCTCTTTCCCGCAGAGCTCCGGCGATGCACAACTCGAACCGCGAAAGCCGCAATGAGCTTTGTGCAAGCTGCGCAGAAGAAACAAGGCACTAAACCGGCAAATGTCCAGCTAATCTCCAACGTGAAAAGGCTCAGCAAGGAAAGCTCTTGCTAACAGCCCAGAAGCATTGCGACGCTTCTCTGGATGATTTGCCCACCAACACTTCACATCAGCTCAAGCCGGCTGCCCGGAGGAAAAGAGGCTAGGAAAGATCGTAGCAGGCACGGTTGTTGCTGCACGAGAAGTGCCTGCTCCGGAGGCTTCTTGCGAGCAGCGCTAAAAGCACGCGAACATCGCGTTTCTGTGCTTTCCTGAACAGCTTGCGCTGGGACAGTTACAGCCGTGTTTTGCAAGCTGTCCGGGGTTCTGAGGCACTAAAAGTGCGGATGTGTGGCGACTGTCCAAGACGAGAACCGGCTGCTCTGAAAGCCCTTCCTGCTCGTCACGTACGCTTTCTAGCAGCTCTACGGACACACACGCGACAGCCTCTTCACTGTCCTACACAGCTAGCACGCTGGCAGTTACCGTCAACTTGGAAGCAGCCGCGCAGAAGGCACTCGCCCTGCAACCGGCGAACAGCGCACATTCGCGGCTACACGCGAGCTGGCCGCACTCGGAGCTTTCGCGGCTCTTCTCTCGCTCTTTCCCGCAGAGCTCCGGCGATGCACAACTCGAACCGCGAAAGCCGCAATGAGCTTTGTGCAAGCTGCGCAGAAGAAACAAGGCACTAAACCGGCAAATGTCCAGCTAATCTCCAACGTGAAAAGGCTCAGCAAGGAAAGCTCTTGCTAACAGCCCAGAAGCATTGCGACGCTTCTCTGGATGATTTGCCCACCAACACTTCACATCAGCTCAAGCCGGCTGCCCGGAGGAAAAGAGGCTAGGAAAGATCGTAGCAGGCACGGTTGTTGCTGCACGAGAAGTGCCTGCTCCGGAGGCTTCTTGCGAGCAGCGCTAAAAGCACGCGAACATCGCGTTTCTGTGCTTTCCTGAACAGCTTGCGCTGGGACAGTTACAGCCGTGTTTTGCAAGCTGTCCGGGGTTCTGAGGCACTAAAAGTGCGGATGTGTGGCGACTGTCCAAGACGAGAACCGGCTGCTCTGAAAGCCCTTCCTGCTCGTCACGTACGCTTTCTAGCAGCTCTACGGACACACACGCGTCAGCCTCTTCACTGTCCTACACAGCTAGCACGCTGGCAGTTACCGTCAACTTGGAAGCAGCCGCGCAGAAGGCAGTCGCCCTGCAACCGGCGAACAGCGCACATTCGCGGCTACACGCGAGCTGGCCGCACTCGGAGCTTTCGCGGCTCTTCTCTCGCTCTTTCCCGCAGAGCTCCGGCGATGCACAACTCGAACCGCGAAAGCCGCAATGAGCTTTGTGCAAGCTGCGCAGAAGAAACAAGGCACTAAACCGGCAAATGTCCAGCTAATCTCCAACGTGAAAAGGCTCAGCAAGGAAAGCTCTTGCTAACAGCCCAGAAGCATTGCGACGCTTCTCTGGATGATTTGCCCACCAACACTTCACATCAGCTCAAGCCGGCTGCCCGGAGGAAAAGAGGCTAGGAAAGATCGTAGCAGGCACGGTTGTTGCTGCACGAGAAGTGCCTGCTCCGGAGGCTTCTTGCGAGCAGCGCTAAAAGCACGCGAACATCGCGTTTCTGTGCTTTCCTGAACAGCTTGCGCTGGGACAGTTACAGCCGTGTTTTGCAAGCTGTCCGGGGTTCTGAGGCACTAAAAGTGCGGATGTGTGGCGACTGTGCAAGACGAGAACCGGCTGCTCTGAAAGCCCTTCCTGCTCGTCACGTACGCTTTCTAGCAGCTCTACGGACACACACGCGTCAGCCTCTTCACTGTCCTACACAGCTAGCACGCTGGCAGTTACCGTCAACTTGGAAGCAGCCGCGCAGAAGGCACTCGCCCTGCAACCGGCGAACAGCGCACATTCGCGGCTACACGCGAGCTGGCCGCACTCGGAGCTTTCGCGGCTCTTCTCTCGCTCTTTCCCGCAGAGCTCCGGCGATGCACAACTCGAACCGCGAAAGCCGCAATGAGCTTTGTGCAAGCTGCGCAGAAGAAACAAGGCACTAAACCGGCAAATGTCCAGCTAATCTCCAACGTGAAAAGGCTCAGCAAGGAAAGCTCTTGCTAACAGCCCAGAAGCATTGCGACGCTTCTCTGGATGATTTGCCCACCAACACTTCACATCAGCTCAAGCCGGCTGCCCGGAGGAAAAGAGGCTAGGAAAGATCGTAGCAGGCACGGTTGTTGCTGCACGAGAAGTGCCTGCTCCGGAGGCTTCTTGCGAGCAGCGCTAAAAGCACGCGAACATCGCGTTTCTGTGCTTTCCTGAACAGCTTGCGCTGGGACAGTTACAGCCGTGTTTTGCAAGCTGTCCGGGGTTCTGAGGCACTAAAAGTGCGGATGTGTGGCGACTGTGCAAGACGAGAACCGGCTGCTCTGAAAGCCCTTCCTGCTCGTCACGTACGCTTTCTAGCAGCTCTACGGACACACACGCGTCAGCCTCTTCACTGTCCTACACAGCTAGCACGCTGGCAGTTACCGTCAACTTGGAAGCAGCCGCGCAGAAGGCAGTCGCCCTGCAACCGGCGAACAGCGCACATTCGCGGCTACACGCGAGCTGGCCGCACTCGGAGCTTTCGCGGCTCTTCTCTCGCTCTTTCCCGCAGAGCTCCGGCGATGCACAACTCGAACCGCGAAAGCCGCAATGAGCTTTGTGCAAGCTGCGCAGAAGAAACAAGGCACTAAACCGGCAAATGTCCAGCTAATCTCCAACGTGAAAAGGCTCAGCAAGGAAAGCTCTTGCTAACAGCCCAGAAGCATTGCGACGCTTCTCTGGATGATTTGCCCACCAACACTTCACATCAGCTCAAGCCGGCTGCCCGGAGGAAAAGAGGCTAGGAAAGATCGTAGCAGGCACGGTTGTTGCTGCACGAGAAGTGCCTGCTCCGGAGGCTTCTTGCGAGCAGCGCTAAAAGCACGCGAACATCGCGTTTCTGTGCTTTCCTGAACAGCTTGCGCTGGGACAGTTACAGCCGTGTTTTGCAAGCTGTCCGGGGTTCTGAGGCACTAAAAGTGCGGATGTGTGGCGACTGTGCAAGACGAGAACCGGCTGCTCTGAAAGCCCTTCCTGCTCGTCACGTACGCTTTCTAGCAGCTCTACGGACACACACGCGTCAGCCTCTTCACTGTCCTACACAGCTAGCACGCTGGCAGTTACCGTCAACTTGGAAGCAGCCGCGCAGAAGGCACTCGCCCTGCAACCGGCGAACAGCGCACATTCGCGGCTACACGCGAGCTGGCCGCACTCGGAGCTTTCGCGGCTCTTCTCTCGCTCTTTCCCGCAGAGCTCCGGCGATGCACAACTCGAACCGCGAAAGCCGCAATGAGCTTTGTGCAAGCTGCGCAGAAGAAACAAGGCACTAAACCGGCAAATGTCCAGCTAATCTCCAACGTGAAAAGGCTCAGCAAGGAAAGCTCTTGCTAACAGCCCAGAAGCATTGCGACGCTTCTCTGGATGATTTGCCCACCAACACTTCACATCAGCTCAAGCCGGCTGCCCGGAGGAAAAGAGGCTAGGAAAGATCGTAGCAGGCACGGTTGTTGCTGCACGAGAAGTGCCTGCTCCGGAGGCTTCTTGCGAGCAGCGCTAAAAGCACGCGAACATCGCGTTTCTGTGCTTTCCTGAACAGCTTGCGCTGGGACAGTTACAGCCGTGTTTTGCAAGCTGTCCGGGGTTCTGAGGCACTAAAAGTGCGGATGTGTGGCGACTGTGCAAGACGAGAACCGGCTGCTCTGAAAGCCCTTCCTGCTCGTCACGTACGCTTTCTAGCAGCTCTACGGACACACACGCGTCAGCCTCTTCACTGTCCTACACAGCTAGCACGCTGGCAGTTACCGTCAACTTGGAAGCAGCCGCGCAGAAGGCACTCGCCCTGCAACCGGCGAACAGCGCACATTCGCGGCTACACGCGAGCTGGCCGCACTCGGAGCTTTCGCGGCTCTTCTCTCGCTCTTTCCCGCAGAGCTCCGGCGATGCACAACTCGAACCGCGAAAGCCGCAATGAGCTTTGTGCAAGCTGCGCAGAAGAAACAAGGCACTAAACCGGCAAATGTCCAGCTAATCTCCAACGTGAAAAGGCTCAGCAAGGAAAGCTCTTGCTAACAGCCCAGAAGCATTGCGACGCTTCTCTGGATGATTTGCCCACCAACACTTCACATCAGCTCAAGCCGGCTGCCCGGAGGAAAAGAGGCTAGGAAAGATCGTAGCAGGCACGGTTGTTGCTGCACGAGAAGTGCCTGCTCCGGAGGCTTCTTGCGAGCAGCGCTAAAAGCACGCGAACATCGCGTTTCTGTGCTTTCCTGAACAGCTTGCGCTGGGACAGTTACAGCCGTGTTTTGCAAGCTGTCCGGGGTTCTGAGGCACTAAAAGTGCGGATGTGTGGCGACTGTCCAAGACGAGAACCGGCTGCTCTGAAAGCCCTTCCTGCTCGTCACGTACGCTTTCTAGCAGCTCTACGGACACACACGCGTCAGCCTCTTCACTGTCCTACACAGCTAGCACGCTGGCAGTTACCGTCAACTTGGAAGCAGCCGCGCAGAAGGCAGTCGCCCTGCAACCGGCGAACAGCGCACATTCGCGGCTACACGCGAGCTGGCCGCACTCGGAGCTTTCGCGGCTCTTCTCTCGCTCTTTCCCGCAGAGCTCCGGCGATGCACAACTCGAACCGCGAAAGCCGCAATGAGCTTTGTGCAAGCTGCGCAGAAGAAACAAGGCACTAAACCGGCAAATGTCCAGCTAATCTCCAACGTGAAAAGGCTCAGCAAGGAAAGCTCTTGCTAACAGCCCAGAAGCATTGCGACTCTTCTCTGGATGATTTGCCCACCAACACTTCACATCAGCTCAAGCCGGCTGCCCGGAGGAAAAGAGGCTAGGAAAGATCGTAGCAGGCACGGTTGTTGCTGCACGAGAAGTGCCTGCTCCGGAGGCTTCTTGCGAGCAGCGCTAAAAGCACGCGAACATCGCGTTTCTGTGCTTTCCTGAACAGCTTGCGCTGGGACAGTTACAGCCGTGTTTTGCAAGCTGTCCGGGGTTCTGAGGCACTAAAAGTGCGGATGTGTGGCGACTGTGCAAGACGAGAACCGGCTGCTCTGAAAGCCCTTCCTGCTCGTCACGTACGCTTTCTAGCAGCTCTACGGACACACACGCGTCAGCCTCTTCACTGTCCTACACAGCTAGCACGCTGGCAGTTACCGTCAACTTGGAAGCAGCCGCGCAGAAGGCAGTCGCCCTGCAACCGGCGAACAGCGCACATTCGCGGCTACACGCGAGCTGGCCGCACTCGGAGCTTTCGCGGCTCTTCTCTCGCTCTTTCCCGCAGAGCTCCGGCGATGCACAACTCGAACCGCGAAAGCCGCAATGAGCTTTGTGCAAGCTGCGCAGAAGAAACAAGGCACTAAACCGGCAAATGTCCAGCTAATCTCCAACGTGAAAAGGCTCAGCAAGGAAAGCTCTTGCTAACAGCCCAGAAGCATTGCGACGCTTCTCTGGATGATTTGCCCACCAACACTTCACATCAGCTCAAGCCGGCTGCCCGGAGGAAAAGAGGCTAGGAAAGATCGTAGCAGGCACGGTTGTTGCTGCACGAGAAGTGCCTGCTCCGGAGGCTTCTTGCGAGCAGCGCTAAAAGCACGCGAACATCGCGTTTCTGTGCTTTCCTGAACAGCTTGCGCTGGGACAGTTACAGCCGTGTTTTGCAAGCTGTCCGGGGTTCTGAGGCACTAAAAGTGCGGATGTGTGGCGACTGTGCAAGACGAGAACCGGCTGCTCTGAAAGCCCTTCCTGCTCGTCACGTACGCTTTCTAGCAGCTCTACGGACACACACGCGTCAGCCTCTTCACTGTCCTACACAGCTAGCACGCTGGCAGTTACCGTCAACTTGGAAGCAGCCGCGCAGAAGGCACTCGCCCTGCAACCGGCGAACAGCGCACATTCGCGGCTACACGCGAGCTGGCCGCACTCGGAGCTTTCGCGGCTCTTCTCTCGCTCTTTCCCGCAGAGCTCCGGCGATGCACAACTCGAACCGCGAAAGCCGCAATGAGCTTTGTGCAAGCTGCGCAGAAGAAACAAGGCACTAAACCGGCAAATGTCCAGCTAATCTCCAACGTGAAAAGGCTCAGCAAGGAAAGCTCTTGCTAACAGCCCAGAAGCATTGCGACGCTTCTCTGGATGATTTGCCCACCAACACTTCACATCAGCTCAAGCCGGCTGCCCGGAGGAAAAGAGGCTAGGAAAGATCGTAGCAGGCACGGTTGTTGCTGCACGAGAAGTGCCTGCTCCGGAGGCTTCTTGCGAGCAGCGCTAAAAGCACGCGAACATCGCGTTTCTGTGCTTTCCTGAACAGCTTGCGCTGGGACAGTTACAGCCGTGTTTTGCAAGCTGTCCGGGGTTCTGAGGCACTAAAAGTGCGGATGTGTGGCGACTGTCCAAGACGAGAACCGGCTGCTCTGAAAGCCCTTCCTGCTCGTCACGTACGCTTTCTAGCAGCTCTACGGACACACACGCGTCAGCCTCTTCACTGTCCTACACAGCTAGCACGCTGGCAGTTACCGTCAACTTGGAAGCAGCCGCGCAGAAGGCACTCGCCCTGCAACCGGCGAACAGCGCACATTCGCGGCTACACGCGAGCTGGCCGCACTCGGAGCTTTCGCGGCTCTTCTCTCGCTCTTTCCCGCAGAGCTCCGGCGATGCACAACTCGAACCGCGAAAGCCGCAATGAGCTTTGTGCAAGCTGCGCAGAAGAAACAAGGCACTAAACCGGCAAATGTCCAGCTAATCTCCAACGTGAAAAGGCTCAGCAAGGAAAGCTCTTGCTAACAGCCCAGAAGCATTGCGACGCTTCTCTGGATGATTTGCCCACCAACACTTCACATCAGCTCAAGCCGGCTGCCCGGAGGAAAAGAGGCTAGGAAAGATCGTAGCAGGCACGGTTGTTGCTGCACGAGAAGTGCCTGCTCCGGAGGCTTCTTGCGAGCAGCGCTAAAAGCACGCGAACATCGCGTTTCTGTGCTTTCCTGAACAGCTTGCGCTGGGACAGTTACAGCCGTGTTTTGCAAGCTGTCCGGGGTTCTGAGGCACTAAAAGTGCGGATGTGTGGCGACTGTGCAAGACGAGAACCGGCTGCTCTGAAAGCCCTTCCTGCTCGTCACGTACGCTTTCTAGCAGCTCTACGGACACACACGCGTCAGCCTCTTCACTGTCCTACACAGCTAGCACGCTGGCAGTTACCGTCAACTTGGAAGCAGCCGCGCAGAAGGCAGTCGCCCTGCAACCGGCGAACAGCGCACATTCGCGGCTACACGCGAGCTGGCCGCACTCGGAGCTTTCGCGGCTCTTCTCTCGCTCTTTCCCGCAGAGCTCCGGCGATGCACAACTCGAACCGCGAAAGCCGCAATGAGCTTTGTGCAAGCTGCGCAGAAGAAACAAGGCACTAAACCGGCAAATGTCCAGCTAATCTCCAACGTGAAAAGGCTCAGCAAGGAAAGCTCTTGCTAACAGCCCAGAAGCATTGCGACGCTTCTCTGGATGATTTGCCCACCAACACTTCACATCAGCTCAAGCCGGCTGCCCGGAGGAAAAGAGGCTAGGAAAGATCGTAGCAGGCACGGTTGTTGCTGCACGAGAAGTGCCTGCTCCGGAGGCTTCTTGCGAGCAGCGCTAAAAGCACGCGAACATCGCGTTTCTGTGCTTTCCTGAACAGCTTGCGCTGGGACAGTTACAGCCGTGTTTTGCAAGCTGTCCGGGGTTCTGAGGCACTAAAAGTGCGGATGTGTGGCGACTGTGCAAGACGAGAACCGGCTGCTCTGAAAGCCCTTCCTGCTCGTCACGTACGCTTTCTAGCAGCTCTACGGACACACACGCGTCAGCCTCTTCACTGTCCTACACAGCTAGCACGCTGGCAGTTACCGTCAACTTGGAAGCAGCCGCGCAGAAGGCACTCGCCCTGCAACCGGCGAACAGCGCACATTCGCGGCTACACGCGAGCTGGCCGCACTCGGAGCTTTCGCGGCTCTTCTCTCGCTCTTTCCCGCAGAGCTCCGGCGATGCACAACTCGAACCGCGAAAGCCGCAATGAGCTTTGTGCAAGCTGCGCAGAAGAAACAAGGCACTAAACCGGCAAATGTCCAGCTAATCTCCAACGTGAAAAGGCTCAGCAAGGAAAGCTCTTGCTAACAGCCCAGAAGCATTGCGACGCTTCTCTGGATGATTTGCCCACCAACACTTCACATCAGCTCAAGCCGGCTGCCCGGAGGAAAAGAGGCTAGGAAAGATCGTAGCAGGCACGGTTGTTGCTGCACGAGAAGTGCCTGCTCCGGAGGCTTCTTGCGAGCAGCGCTAAAAGCACGCGAACATCGCGTTTCTGTGCTTTCCTGAACAGCTTGCGCTGGGACAGTTACAGCCGTGTTTTGCAAGCTGTCCGGGGTTCTGAGGCACTAAAAGTGCGGATGTGTGGCGACTGTCCAAGACAAGAACCGGCTGCTCTGAAAGCCCTTCCTGCTCGTCACGTACGCTTTCTAGCAGCTCTACGGACACACACGCGACAGCCTCTTCACTGTCCTACACAGCTAGCACGCTGGCAGTTACCGTCAACTTGGAAGCAGCCGCGCAGAAGGCACTCGCCCTGCAACCGGCGAACAGCGCACATTCGCGGCTACACGCGAGCTGGCCGCACTCGGAGCTTTCGCGGCTCTTCTCTCGCTCTTTCCCGCAGAGCTCCGGCGATGCACAACTCGAACCGCGAAAGCCGCAATGAGCTTTGTGCAAGCTGCGCAGAAGAAACAAGGCACTAAACCGGCAAATGTCCAGCTAATCTCCAACGTGAAAAGGCTCAGCAAGGAAAGCTCTTGCTAACAGCCCAGAAGCATTGCGACGCTTCTCTGGATGATTTGCCCACCAACACTTCACATCAGCTCAAGCCGGCTGCCCGGAGGAAAAGAGGCTAGGAAAGATCGTAGCAGGCACGGTTGTTGCTGCACGAGAAGTGCCTGCTCCGGAGGCTTCTTGCGAGCAGCGCTAAAAGCACGCGAACATCGCGTTTCTGTGCTTTCCTGAACAGCTTGCGCTGGGACAGTTACAGCCGTGTTTTGCAAGCTGTCCGGGGTTCTGAGGCACTAAAAGTGCGGATGTGTGGCGACTGTGCAAGACGAGAACCGGCTGCTCTGAAAGCCCTTCCTGCTCGTCACGTACGCTTTCTAGCAGCTCTACGGACACACACGCGTCAGCCTCTTCACTGTCCTACACAGCTAGCACGCTGGCAGTTACCGTCAACTTGGAAGCAGCCGCGCAGAAGGCACTCGCCCTGCAACCGGCGAACAGCGCACATTCGCGGCTACACGCGAGCTGGCCGCACTCGGAGCTTTCGCGGCTCTTCTCTCGCTCTTTCCCGCAGAGCTCCGGCGATGCACAACTCGAACCGCGAAAGCCGCAATGAGCTTTGTGCAAGCTGCGCAGAAGAAACAAGGCACTAAACCGGCAAATGTCCAGCTAATCTCCAACGTGAAAAGGGTCAGCAAGGAAAGCTCTTGCTAACAGCCCAGAAGCATTGCGACGCTTCTCTGGATGATTTGCCCACCAACACTTCACATCAGCTCAAGCCGGCTGCCCGGAGGAAAAGAGGCTAGGAAAGATCGTAGCAGGCACGGTTGTTGCTGCACGAGAAGTGCCTGCTCCGGAGGCTTCTTGCGAGCAGCGCTAAAAGCACGCGAACATCGCGTTTCTGTGCTTTCCTGAACAGCTTGCGCTGGGACAGTTACAGCCGTGTTTTGCAAGCTGTCCGGGGTTCTGAGGCACTAAAAGTGCGGATGTGTGGCGACTGTCCAAGACGAGAACCGGCTGCTCTGAAAGCCCTTCCTGCTCGTCACGTACGCTTTCTAGCAGCTCTACGGACACACACGCGTCAGCCTCTTCACTGTCCTACACAGCTAGCACGCTGGCAGTTACCGTCAACTTGGAAGCAGCCGCGCAGAAGGCACTCGCCCTGCAACCGGCGAACAGCGCACATTCGCGGCTACACGCGAGCTGGCCGCACTCGGAGCTTTCGCGGCTCTTCTCTCGCTCTTTCCCGCAGAGCTCCGGCGATGCACAACTCGAACCGCGAAAGCCGCAATGAGCTTTGTGCAAGCTGCGCAGAAGAAACAAGGCACTAAACCGGCAAATGTCCAGCTAATCTCCAACGTGAAAAGGGTCAGCAAGGAAAGCTCTTGCTAACAGCCCAGAAGCATTGCGACGCTTCTCTGGATGATTTGCCCACCAACACTTCACAAAAGCTCAAGCCGGCTGCCCGGAGGAAAAGAGGCTAGGAAAGATCGTAGCAGGCACGGTTGTTGCTGCACGAGAAGTGCCTGCTCCGGAGGCTTCTTGCGAGCAGCGCTAAAAGCACGCGAACATCGCGTTTCTGTGCTTTCCTGAACAGCTTGCGCTGGGACAGTTACAGCCGTGTTTTGCAAGCTGTCCGGGGTTCTGAGGCACTAAAAGTGCGGATGTGTGGCGACTGTGCAAGACGAGAACCGGCTGCTCTGAAAGCCCTTCCTGCTCGTCACGTACGCTTTCTAGCAGCTCTACGGACACACACGCGTCAGCCTCTTCACTGTCCTACACAGCTAGCACGCTGGCAGTTACCGTCAACTTGGAAGCAGCCGCGCAGAAGGCAGTCGCCCTGCAACCGGCGAACAGCGCACATTCGCGGCTACACGCGAGCTGGCCGCACTCGGAGCTTTCGCGGCTCTTCTCTCGCTCTTTCCCGCAGAGCTCCGGCGATGCACAACTCGAACCGCGAAAGCCGCAATGAGCTTTGTGCAAGCTGCGCAGAAGAAACAAGGCACTAAACCGGCAAATGTCCAGCTAATCTCCAACGTGAAAAGGCTCAGCAAGGAAAGCTCTTGCTAACAGCCCAGAAGCATTGCGACGCTTCTCTGGATGATTTGCCCACCAACACTTCACATCAGCTCAAGCCGGCTGCCCGGAGGAAAAGAGGCTAGGAAAGATCGTAGCAGGCACGGTTGTTGCTGCACGAGAAGTGCCTGCTCCGGAGGCTTCTTGCGAGCAGCGCTAAAAGCACGCGAACATCGCGTTTCTGTGCTTTCCTGAACAGCTTGCGCTGGGACAGTTACAGCCGTGTTTTGCAAGCTGTCCGGGGTTCTGAGGCACTAAAAGTGCGGATGTGTGGCGACTGTGCAAGACGAGAACCGGCTGCTCTGAAAGCCCTTCCTGCTCGTCACGTACGCTTTCTAGCAGCTCTACGGACACACACGCGTCAGCCTCTTCACTGTCCTACACAGCTAGCACGCTGGCAGTTACCGTCAACTTGGAAGCAGCCGCGCAGAAGGCAGTCGCCCTGCAACCGGCGAACAGCGCACATTCGCGGCTACACGCGAGCTGGCCGCACTCGGAGCTTTCGCGGCTCTTCTCTCGCTCTTTCCCGCAGAGCTCCGGCGATGCACAACTCGAACCGCGAAAGCCGCAATGAGCTTTGTGCAAGCTGCGCAGAAGAAACAAGGCACTAAACCGGCAAATGTCCAGCTAATCTCCAACGTGAAAAGGCTCAGCAAGGAAAGCTCTTGCTAACAGCCCAGAAGCATTGCGACGCTTCTCTGGATGATTTGCCCACCAACACTTCACATCAGCTCAAGCCGGCTGCCCGGAGGAAAAGAGGCTAGGAAAGATCGTAGCAGGCACGGTTGTTGCTGCACGAGAAGTGCCTGCTCCGGAGGCTTCTTGCGAGCAGCGCTAAAAGCACGCGAACATCGCGTTTCTGTGCTTTCCTGAACAGCTTGCGCTGGGACAGTTACAGCCGTGTTTTGCAAGCTGTCCGGGGTTCTGAGGCACTAAAAGTGCGGATGTGTGGCGACTGTGCAAGACGAGAACCGGCTGCTCTGAAAGCCCTTCCTGCTCGTCACGTACGCTTTCTAGCAGCTCTACGGACACACACGCGTCAGCCTCTTCACTGTCCTACACAGCTAGCACGCTGGCAGTTACCGTCAACTTGGAAGCAGCCGCGCAGAAGGCACTCGCCCTGCAACCGGCGAACAGCGCACATTCGCGGCTACACGCGAGCTGGCCGCACTCGGAGCTTTCGCGGCTCTTCTCTCGCTCTTTCCCGCAGAGCTCCGGCGATGCACAACTCGAACCGCGAAAGCCGCAATGAGCTTTGTGCAAGCTGCGCAGAAGAAACAAGGCACTAAACCGGCAAATGTCCAGCTAATCTCCAACGTGAAAAGGGTCAGCAAGGAAAGCTCTTGCTAACAGCCCAGAAGCATTGCGACGCTTCTCTGGATGATTTGCCCACCAACACTTCACATCAGCTCAAGCCGGCTGCCCGGAGGAAAAGAGGCTAGGAAAGATCGTAGCAGGCACGGTTGTTGCTGCACGAGAAGTGCCTGCTCCGGAGGCTTCTTGCGAGCAGCGCTAAAAGCACGCGAACATCGCGTTTCTGTGCTTTCCTGAACAGCTTGCGCTGGGACAGTTACAGCCGTGTTTTGCAAGCTGTCCGGGGTTCTGAGGCACTAAAAGTGCGGATGTGTGGCGACTGTGCAAGACGAGAACCGGCTGCTCTGAAAGCCCTTCCTGCTCGTCACGTACGCTTTCTAGCAGCTCTACGGACACACACGCGTCAGCCTCTTCACTGTCCTACACAGCTAGCACGCTGGCAGTTACCGTCAACTTGGAAGCAGCCGCGCAGAAGGCACTCGCCCTGCAACCGGCGAACAGCGCACATTCGCGGCTACACGCGAGCTGGCCGCACTCGGAGCTTTCGCGGCTCTTCTCTCGCTCTTTCCCGCAGAGCTCCGGCGATGCACAACTCGAACCGCGAAAGCCGCAATGAGCTTTGTGCAAGCTGCGCAGAAGAAACAAGGCACTAAACCGGCAAATGTCCAGCTAATCTCCAACGTGAAAAGGGTCAGCAAGGAAAGCTCTTGCTAACAGCCCAGAAGCATTGCGACGCTTCTCTGGATGATTTGCCCACCAACACTTCACATCAGCTCAAGCCGGCTGCCCGGAGGAAAAGAGGCTAGGAAAGATCGTAGCAGGCACGGTTGTTGCTGCACGAGAAGTGCCTGCTCCGGAGGCTTCTTGCGAGCAGCGCTAAAAGCACGCGAACATCGCGTTTCTGTGCTTTCCTGAACAGCTTGCGCTGGGACAGTTACAGCCGTGTTTTGCAAGCTGTCCGGGGTTCTGAGGCACTAAAAGTGCGGATGTGTGGCGACTGTGCAAGACGAGAACCGGCTGCTCTGAAAGCCCTTCCTGCTCGTCACGTACGCTTTCTAGCAGCTCTACGGACACACACGCGTCAGCCTCTTCACTGTCCTACACAGCTAGCACGCTGGCAGTTACCGTCAACTTGGAAGCAGCCGCGCAGAAGGCAGTCGCCCTGCAACCGGCGAACAGCGCACATTCGCGGCTACACGCGAGCTGGCCGCACTCGGAGCTTTCGCGGCTCTTCTCTCGCTCTTTCCCGCAGAGCTCCGGCGATGCACAACTCGAACCGCGAAAGCCGCAATGAGCTTTGTGCAAGCTGCGCAGAAGAAACAAGGCACTAAACCGGCAAATGTCCAGCTAATCTCCAACGTGAAAAGGCTCAGCAAGGAAAGCTCTTGCTAACAGCCCAGAAGCATTGCGACGCTTCTCTGGATGATTTGCCCACCAACACTTCACATCAGCTCAAGCCGGCTGCCCGGAGGAAAAGAGGCTAGGAAAGATCGTAGCAGGCACGGTTGTTGCTGCACGAGAAGTGCCTGCTCCGGAGGCTTCTTGCGAGCAGCGCTAAAAGCACGCGAACATCGCGTTTCTGTGCTTTCCTGAACAGCTTGCGCTGGGACAGTTACAGCCGTGTTTTGCAAGCTGTCCGGGGTTCTGAGGCACTAAAAGTGCGGATGTGTGGCGACTGTCCAAGACGAGAACCGGCTGCTCTGAAAGCCCTTCCTGCTCGTCACGTACGCTTTCTAGCAGCTCTACGGACACACACGCGACAGCCTCTTCACTGTCCTACACAGCTAGCACGCTGGCAGTTACCGTCAACTTGGAAGCAGCCGCGCAGAAGGCACTCGCCCTGCAACCGGCGAACAGCGCACATTCGCGGCTACACGCGAGCTGGCCGCACTCGGAGCTTTCGCGGCTCTTCTCTCGCTCTTTCCCGCAGAGCTCCGGCGATGCACAACTCGAACCGCGAAAGCCGCAATGAGCTTTGTGCAAGCTGCGCAGAAGAAACAAGGCACTAAACCGGCAAATGTCCAGCTAATCTCCAACGTGAAAAGGCTCAGCAAGGAAAGCTCTTGCTAACAGCCCAGAAGCATTGCGACGCTTCTCTGGATGATTTGCCCACCAACACTTCACATCAGCTCAAGCCGGCTGCCCGGAGGAAAAGAGGCTAGGAAAGATCGTAGCAGGCACGGTTGTTGCTGCACGAGAAGTGCCTGCTCCGGAGGCTTCTTGCGAGCAGCGCTAAAAGCACGCGAACATCGCGTTTCTGTGCTTTCCTGAACAGCTTGCGCTGGGACAGTTACAGCCGTGTTTTGCAAGCTGTCCGGGGTTCTGAGGCACTAAAAGTGCGGATGTGTGGCGACTGTGCAAGACGAGAACCGGCTGCTCTGAAAGCCCTTCCTGCTCGTCACGTACGCTTTCTAGCAGCTCTACGGACACACACGCGTCAGCCTCTTCACTGTCCTACACAGCTAGCACGCTGGCAGTTACCGTCAACTTGGAAGCAGCCGCGCAGAAGGCACTCGCCCTGCAACCGGCGAACAGCGCACATTCGCGGCTACACGCGAGCTGGCCGCACTCGGAGCTTTCGCGGCTCTTCTCTCGCTCTTTCCCGCAGAGCTCCGGCGATGCACAACTCGAACCGCGAAAGCCGCAATGAGCTTTGTGCAAGCTGCGCAGAAGAAACAAGGCACTAAACCGGCAAATGTCCAGCTAATCTCCAACGTGAAAAGGCTCAGCAAGGAAAGCTCTTGCTAACAGCCCAGAAGCATTGCGACGCTTCTCTGGATGATTTGCCCACCAACACTTCACATCAGCTCAAGCCGGCTGCCCGGAGGAAAAGAGGCTAGGAAAGATCGTAGCAGGCACGGTTGTTGCTGCACGAGAAGTGCCTGCTCCGGAGGCTTCTTGCGAGCAGCGCTAAAAGCACGCGAACATCGCGTTTCTGTGCTTTCCTGAACAGCTTGCGCTGGGACAGTTACAGCCGTGTTTTGCAAGCTGTCCGGGGTTCTGAGGCACTAAAAGTGCGGATGTGTGGCGACTGTGCAAGACGAGAACCGGCTGCTCTGAAAGCCCTTCCTGCTCGTCACGTACGCTTTCTAGCAGCTCTACGGACACACACGCGTCAGCCTCTTCACTGTCCTACACAGCTAGCACGCTGGCAGTTACCGTCAACTTGGAAGCAGCCGCGCAGAAGGCACTCGCCCTGCAACCGGCGAACAGCGCACATTCGCGGCTACACGCGAGCTGGCCGCACTCGGAGCTTTCGCGGCTCTTCTCTCGCTCTTTCCCGCAGAGCTCCGGCGATGCACAACTCGAACCGCGAAAGCCGCAATGAGCTTTGTGCAAGCTGCGCAGAAGAAACAAGGCACTAAACCGGCAAATGTCCAGCTAATCTCCAACGTGAAAAGGCTCAGCAAGGAAAGCTCTTGCTAACAGCCCAGAAGCATTGCGACGCTTCTCTGGATGATTTGCCCACCAACACTTCACATCAGCTCAAGCCGGCTGCCCGGAGGAAAAGAGGCTAGGAAAGATCGTAGCAGGCACGGTTGTTGCTGCACGAGAAGTGCCTGCTCCGGAGGCTTCTTGCGAGCAGCGCTAAAAGCACGCGAACATCGCGTTTCTGTGCTTTCCTGAACAGCTTGCGCTGGGACAGTTACAGCCGTGTTTTGCAAGCTGTCCGGGGTTCTGAGGCACTAAAAGTGCGGATGTGTGGCGACTGTCCAAGACGAGAACCGGCTGCTCTGAAAGCCCTTCCTGCTCGTCACGTACGCTTTCTAGCAGCTCTACGGACACACACGCGTCAGCCTCTTCACTGTCCTACACAGCTAGCACGCTGGCAGTTACCGTCAACTTGGAAGCAGCCGCGCAGAAGGCACTCGCCCTGCAACCGGCGAACAGCGCACATTCGCGGCTACACGCGAGCTGGCCGCACTCGGAGCTTTCGCGGCTCTTCTCTCGCTCTTTCCCGCAGAGCTCCGGCGATGCACAACTCGAACCGCGAAAGCCGCAATGAGCTTTGTGCAAGCTGCGCAGAAGAAACAAGGCACTAAACCGGCAAATGTCCAGCTAATCTCCAACGTGAAAAGGCTCAGCAAGGAAAGCTCTTGCTAACAGCCCAGAAGCATTGCGACGCTTCTCTGGATGATTTGCCCACCAACACTTCACATCAGCTCAAGCCGGCTGCCCGGAGGAAAAGAGGCTAGGAAAGATCGTAGCAGGCACGGTTGTTGCTGCACGAGAAGTGCCTGCTCCGGAGGCTTCTTGCGAGCAGCGCTAAAAGCACGCGAACATCGCGTTTCTGTGCTTTCCTGAACAGCTTGCGCTGGGACAGTTACAGCCGTGTTTTGCAAGCTGTCCGGGGTTCTGAGGCACTAAAAGTGCGGATGTGTGGCGACTGTGCAAGACGAGAACCGGCTGCTCTGAAAGCCCTTCCTGCTCGTCACGTACGCTTTCTAGCAGCTCTACGGACACACACGCGTCAGCCTCTTCACTGTCCTACACAGCTAGCACGCTGGCAGTTACCGTCAACTTGGAAGCAGCCGCGCAGAAGGCAGTCGCCCTGCAACCGGCGAACAGCGCACATTCGCGGCTACACGCGAGCTGGCCGCACTCGGAGCTTTCGCGGCTCTTCTCTCGCTCTTTCCCGCAGAGCTCCGGCGATGCACAACTCGAACCGCGAAAGCCGCAATGAGCTTTGTGCAAGCTGCGCAGAAGAAACAAGGCACTAAACCGGCAAATGTCCAGCTAATCTCCAACGTGAAAAGGCTCAGCAAGGAAAGCTCTTGCTAACAGCCCAGAAGCATTGCGACGCTTCTCTGGATGATTTGCCCACCAACACTTCACATCAGCTCAAGCCGGCTGCCCGGAGGAAAAGAGGCTAGGAAAGATCGTAGCAGGCACGGTTGTTGCTGCACGAGAAGTGCCTGCTCCGGAGGCTTCTTGCGAGCAGCGCTAAAAGCACGCGAACATCGCGTTTCTGTGCTTTCCTGAACAGCTTGCGCTGGGACAGTTACAGCCGTGTTTTGCAAGCTGTCCGGGGTTCTGAGGCACTAAAAGTGCGGATGTGTGGCGACTGTGCAAGACGAGAACCGGCTGCTCTGAAAGCCCTTCCTGCTCGTCACGTACGCTTTCTAGCAGCTCTACGGACACACACGCGTCAGCCTCTTCACTGTCCTACACAGCTAGCACGCTGGCAGTTACCGTCAACTTGGAAGCAGCCGCGCAGAAGGCACTCGCCCTGCAACCGGCGAACAGCGCACATTCGCGGCTACACGCGAGCTGGCCGCACTCGGAGCTTTCGCGGCTCTTCTCTCGCTCTTTCCCGCAGAGCTCCGGCGATGCACAACTCGAACCGCGAAAGCCGCAATGAGCTTTGTGCAAGCTGCGCAGAAGAAACAAGGCACTAAACCGGCAAATGTCCAGCTAATCTCCAACGTGAAAAGGCTCAGCAAGGAAAGCTCTTGCTAACAGCCCAGAAGCATTGCGACGCTTCTCTGGATGATTTGCCCACCAACACTTCACATCAGCTCAAGCCGGCTGCCCGGAGGAAAAGAGGCTAGGAAAGATCGTAGCAGGCACGGTTGTTGCTGCACGAGAAGTGCCTGCTCCGGAGGCTTCTTGCGAGCAGCGCTAAAAGCACGCGAACATCGCGTTTCTGTGCTTTCCTGAACAGCTTGCGCTGGGACAGTTACAGCCGTGTTTTGCAAGCTGTCCGGGGTTCTGAGGCACTAAAAGTGCGGATGTGTGGCGACTGTCCAAGACAAGAACCGGCTGCTCTGAAAGCCCTTCCTGCTCGTCACGTACGCTTTCTAGCAGCTCTACGGACACACACGCGACAGCCTCTTCACTGTCCTACACAGCTAGCACGCTGGCAGTTACCGTCAACTTGGAAGCAGCCGCGCAGAAGGCAGTCGCCCTGCAACCGGCGAACAGCGCACATTCGCGGCTACACGCGAGCTGGCCGCACTCGGAGCTTTCGCGGCTCTTCTCTCGCTCTTTCCCGCAGAGCTCCGGCGATGCACAACTCGAACCGCGAAAGCCGCAATGAGCTTTGTGCAAGCTGCGCAGAAGAAACAAGGCACTAAACCGGCAAATGTCCAGCTAATCTCCAACGTGAAAAGGCTCAGCAAGGAAAGCTCTTGCTAACAGCCCAGAAGCATTGCGACGCTTCTCTGGATGATTTGCCCACCAACACTTCACATCAGCTCAAGCCGGCTGCCCGGAGGAAAAGAGGCTAGGAAAGATCGTAGCAGGCACGGTTGTTGCTGCACGAGAAGTGCCTGCTCCGGAGGCTTCTTGCGAGCAGCGCTAAAAGCACGCGAACATCGCGTTTCTGTGCTTTCCTGAACAGCTTGCGCTGGGACAGTTACAGCCGTGTTTTGCAAGCTGTCCGGGGTTCTGAGGCACTAAAAGTGCGGATGTGTGGCGACTGTGCAAGACGAGAACCGGCTGCTCTGAAAGCCCTTCCTGCTCGTCACGTACGCTTTCTAGCAGCTCTACGGACACACACGCGTCAGCCTCTTCACTGTCCTACACAGCTAGCACGCTGGCAGTTACCGTCAACTTGGAAGCAGCCGCGCAGAAGGCACTCGCCCTGCAACCGGCGAACAGCGCACATTCGCGGCTACACGCGAGCTGGCCGCACTCGGAGCTTTCGCGGCTCTTCTCTCGCTCTTTCCCGCAGAGCTCCGGCGATGCACAACTCGAACCGCGAAAGCCGCAATGAGCTTTGTGCAAGCTGCGCAGAAGAAACAAGGCACTAAACCGGCAAATGTCCAGCTAATCTCCAACGTGAAAAGGCTCAGCAAGGAAAGCTCTTGCTAACAGCCCAGAAGCATTGCGACGCTTCTCTGGATGATTTGCCCACCAACACTTCACATCAGCTCAAGCCGGCTGCCCGGAGGAAAAGAGGCTAGGAAAGATCGTAGCAGGCACGGTTGTTGCTGCACGAGAAGTGCCTGCTCCGGAGGCTTCTTGCGAGCAGCGCTAAAAGCACGCGAACATCGCGTTTCTGTGCTTTCCTGAACAGCTTGCGCTGGGACAGTTACAGCCGTGTTTTGCAAGCTGTCCGGGGTTCTGAGGCACTAAAAGTGCGGATGTGTGGCGACTGTGCAAGACGAGAACCGGCTGCTCTGAAAGCCCTTCCTGCTCGTCACGTACGCTTTCTAGCAGCTCTACGGACACACACGCGTCAGCCTCTTCACTGTCCTACACAGCTAGCACGCTGGCAGTTACCGTCAACTTGGAAGCAGCCGCGCAGAAGGCACTCGCCCTGCAACCGGCGAACAGCGCACATTCGCGGCTACACGCGAGCTGGCCGCACTCGGAGCTTTCGCGGCTCTTCTCTCGCTCTTTCCCGCAGAGCTCCGGCGATGCACAACTCGAACCGCGAAAGCCGCAATGAGCTTTGTGCAAGCTGCGCAGAAGAAACAAGGCACTAAACCGGCAAATGTCCAGCTAATCTCCAACGTGAAAAGGCTCAGCAAGGAAAGCTCTTGCTAACAGCCCAGAAGCATTGCGACGCTTCTCTGGATGATTTGCCCACCAACACTTCACATCAGCTCAAGCCGGCTGCCCGGAGGAAAAGAGGCTAGGAAAGATCGTAGCAGGCACGGTTGTTGCTGCACGAGAAGTGCCTGCTCCGGAGGCTTCTTGCGAGCAGCGCTAAAAGCACGCGAACATCGCGTTTCTGTGCTTTCCTGAACAGCTTGCGCTGGGACAGTTACAGCCGTGTTTTGCAAGCTGTCCGGGGTTCTGAGGCACTAAAAGTGCGGATGTGTGGCGACTGTCCAAGACAAGAACCGGCTGCTCTGAAAGCCCTTCCTGCTCGTCACGTACGCTTTCTAGCAGCTCTACGGACACACACGCGACAGCCTCTTCACTGTCCTACACAGCTAGCACGCTGGCAGTTACCGTCAACTTGGAAGCAGCCGCGCAGAAGGCAGTCGCCCTGCAACCGGCGAACAGCGCACATTCGCGGCTACACGCGAGCTGGCCGCACTCGGAGCTTTCGCGGCTCTTCTCTCGCTCTTTCCCGCAGAGCTCCGGCGATGCACAACTCGAACCGCGAAAGCCGCAATGAGCTTTGTGCAAGCTGCGCAGAAGAAACAAGGCACTAAACCGGCAAATGTCCAGCTAATCTCCAACGTGAAAAGGCTCAGCAAGGAAAGCTCTTGCTAACAGCCCAGAAGCATTGCGACGCTTCTCTGGATGATTTGCCCACCAACACTTCACATCAGCTCAAGCCGGCTGCCCGGAGGAAAAGAGGCTAGGAAAGATCGTAGCAGGCACGGTTGTTGCTGCACGAGAAGTGCCTGCTCCGGAGGCTTCTTGCGAGCAGCGCTAAAAGCACGCGAACATCGCGTTTCTGTGCTTTCCTGAACAGCTTGCGCTGGGACAGTTACAGCCGTGTTTTGCAAGCTGTCCGGGGTTCTGAGGCACTAAAAGTGCGGATGTGTGGCGACTGTGCAAGACGAGAACCGGCTGCTCTGAAAGCCCTTCCTGCTCGTCACGTACGCTTTCTAGCAGCTCTACGGACACACACGCGTCAGCCTCTTCACTGTCCTACACAGCTAGCACGCTGGCAGTTACCGTCAACTTGGAAGCAGCCGCGCAGAAGGCACTCGCCCTGCAACCGGCGAACAGCGCACATTCGCGGCTACACGCGAGCTGGCCGCACTCGGAGCTTTCGCGGCTCTTCTCTCGCTCTTTCCCGCAGAGCTCCGGCGATGCACAACTCGAACCGCGAAAGCCGCAATGAGCTTTGTGCAAGCTGCGCAGAAGAAACAAGGCACTAAACCGGCAAATGTCCAGCTAATCTCCAACGTGAAAAGGGTCAGCAAGGAAAGCTCTTGCTAACAGCCCAGAAGCATTGCGACGCTTCTCTGGATGATTTGCCCACCAACACTTCACATCAGCTCAAGCCGGCTGCCCGGAGGAAAAGAGGCTAGGAAAGATCGTAGCAGGCACGGTTGTTGCTGCACGAGAAGTGCCTGCTCCGGAGGCTTCTTGCGAGCAGCGCTAAAAGCACGCGAACATCGCGTTTCTGTGCTTTCCTGAACAGCTTGCGCTGGGACAGTTACAGCCGTGTTTTGCAAGCTGTCCGGGGTTCTGAGGCACTAAAAGTGCGGATGTGTGGCGACTGTCCAAGACGAGAACCGGCTGCTCTGAAAGCCCTTCCTGCTCGTCACGTACGCTTTCTAGCAGCTCTACGGACACACACGCGTCAGCCTCTTCACTGTCCTACACAGCTAGCACGCTGGCAGTTACCGTCAACTTGGAAGCAGCCGCGCAGAAGGCAGTCGCCCTGCAACCGGCGAACAGCGCACATTCGCGGCTACACGCGAGCTGGCCGCACTCGGAGCTTTCGCGGCTCTTCTCTCGCTCTTTCCCGCAGAGCTCCGGCGATGCACAACTCGAACCGCGAAAGCCGCAATGAGCTTTGTGCAAGCTGCGCAGAAGAAACAAGGCACTAAACCGGCAAATGTCCAGCTAATCTCCAACGTGAAAAGGCTCAGCAAGGAAAGCTCTTGCTAACAGCCCAGAAGCATTGCGACGCTTCTCTGGATGATTTGCCCACCAACACTTCACATCAGCTCAAGCCGGCTGCCCGGAGGAAAAGAGGCTAGGAAAGATCGTAGCAGGCACGGTTGTTGCTGCACGAGAAGTGCCTGCTCCGGAGGCTTCTTGCGAGCAGCGCTAAAAGCACGCGAACATCGCGTTTCTGTGCTTTCCTGAACAGCTTGCGCTGGGACAGTTACAGCCGTGTTTTGCAAGCTGTCCGGGGTTCTGAGGCACTAAAAGTGCGGATGTGTGGCGACTGTGCAAGACGAGAACCGGCTGCTCTGAAAGCCCTTCCTGCTCGTCACGTACGCTTTCTAGCAGCTCTACGGACACACACGCGTCAGCCTCTTCACTGTCCTACACAGCTAGCACGCTGGCAGTTACCGTCAACTTGGAAGCAGCCGCGCAGAAGGCACTCGCCCTGCAACCGGCGAACAGCGCACATTCGCGGCTACACGCGAGCTGGCCGCACTCGGAGCTTTCGCGGCTCTTCTCTCGCTCTTTCCCGCAGAGCTCCGGCGATGCACAACTCGAACCGCGAAAGCCGCAATGAGCTTTGTGCAAGCTGCGCAGAAGAAACAAGGCACTAAACCGGCAAATGTCCAGCTAATCTCCAACGTGAAAAGGCTCAGCAAGGAAAGCTCTTGCTAACAGCCCAGAAGCATTGCGACGCTTCTCTGGATGATTTGCCCACCAACACTTCACATCAGCTCAAGCCGGCTGCCCGGAGGAAAAGAGGCTAGGAAAGATCGTAGCAGGCACGGTTGTTGCTGCACGAGAAGTGCCTGCTCCGGAGGCTTCTTGCGAGCAGCGCTAAAAGCACGCGAACATCGCGTTTCTGTGCTTTCCTGAACAGCTTGCGCTGGGACAGTTACAGCCGTGTTTTGCAAGCTGTCCGGGGTTCTGAGGCACTAAAAGTGCGGATGTGTGGCGACTGTCCAAGACGAGAACCGGCTGCTCTGAAAGCCCTTCCTGCTCGTCACGTACGCTTTCTAGCAGCTCTACGGACACACACGCGTCAGCCTCTTCACTGTCCTACACAGCTAGCACGCTGGCAGTTACCGTCAACTTGGAAGCAGCCGCGCAGAAGGCACTCGCCCTGCAACCGGCGAACAGCGCACATTCGCGGCTACACGCGAGCTGGCCGCACTCGGAGCTTTCGCGGCTCTTCTCTCGCTCTTTCCCGCAGAGCTCCGGCGATGCACAACTCGAACCGCGAAAGCCGCAATGAGCTTTGTGCAAGCTGCGCAGAAGAAACAAGGCACTAAACCGGCAAATGTCCAGCTAATCTCCAACGTGAAAAGGCTCAGCAAGGAAAGCTCTTGCTAACAGCCCAGAAGCATTGCGACGCTTCTCTGGATGATTTGCCCACCAACACTTCACATCAGCTCAAGCCGGCTGCCCGGAGGAAAAGAGGCTAGGAAAGATCGTAGCAGGCACGGTTGTTGCTGCACGAGAAGTGCCTGCTCCGGAGGCTTCTTGCGAGCAGCGCTAAAAGCACGCGAACATCGCGTTTCTGTGCTTTCCTGAACAGCTTGCGCTGGGACAGTTACAGCCGTGTTTTGCAAGCTGTCCGGGGTTCTGAGGCACTAAAAGTGCGGATGTGTGGCGACTGTGCAAGACGAGAACCGGCTGCTCTGAAAGCCCTTCCTGCTCGTCACGTACGCTTTCTAGCAGCTCTACGGACACACACGCGTCAGCCTCTTCACTGTCCTACACAGCTAGCACGCTGGCAGTTACCGTCAACTTGGAAGCAGCCGCGCAGAAGGCAGTCGCCCTGCAACCGGCGAACAGCGCACATTCGCGGCTACACGCGAGCTGGCCGCACTCGGAGCTTTCGCGGCTCTTCTCTCGCTCTTTCCCGCAGAGCTCCGGCGATGCACAACTCGAACCGCGAAAGCCGCAATGAGCTTTGTGCAAGCTGCGCAGAAGAAACAAGGCACTAAACCGGCAAATGTCCAGCTAATCTCCAACGTGAAAAGGGTCAGCAAGGAAAGCTCTTGCTAACAGCCCAGAAGCATTGCGACGCTTCTCTGGATGATTTGCCCACCAACACTTCACATCAGCTCAAGCCGGCTGCCCGGAGGAAAAGAGGCTAGGAAAGATCGTAGCAGGCACGGTTGTTGCTGCACGAGAAGTGCCTGCTCCGGAGGCTTCTTGCGAGCAGCGCTAAAAGCACGCGAACATCGCGTTTCTGTGCTTTCCTGAACAGCTTGCGCTGGGACAGTTACAGCCGTGTTTTGCAAGCTGTCCGGGGTTCTGAGGCACTAAAAGTGCGGATGTGTGGCGACTGTGCAAGACGAGAACCGGCTGCTCTGAAAGCCCTTCCTGCTCGTCACGTACGCTTTCTAGCAGCTCTACGGACACACACGCGTCAGCCTCTTCACTGTCCTACACAGCTAGCACGCTGGCAGTTACCGTCAACTTGGAAGCAGCCGCGCAGAAGGCAGTCGCCCTGCAACCGGCGAACAGCGCACATTCGCGGCTACACGCGAGCTGGCCGCACTCGGAGCTTTCGCGGCTCTTCTCTCGCTCTTTCCCGCAGAGCTCCGGCGATGCACAACTCGAACCGCGAAAGCCGCAATGAGCTTTGTGCAAGCTGCGCAGAAGAAACAAGGCACTAAACCGGCAAATGTCCAGCTAATCTCCAACGTGAAAAGGCTCAGCAAGGAAAGCTCTTGCTAACAGCCCAGAAGCATTGCGACGCTTCTCTGGATGATTTGCCCACCAACACTTCACATCAGCTCAAGCCGGCTGCCCGGAGGAAAAGAGGCTAGGAAAGATCGTAGCAGGCACGGTTGTTGCTGCACGAGAAGTGCCTGCTCCGGAGGCTTCTTGCGAGCAGCGCTAAAAGCACGCGAACATCGCGTTTCTGTGCTTTCCTGAACAGCTTGCGCTGGGACAGTTACAGCCGTGTTTTGCAAGCTGTCCGGGGTTCTGAGGCACTAAAAGTGCGGATGTGTGGCGACTGTGCAAGACGAGAACCGGCTGCTCTGAAAGCCCTTCCTGCTCGTCACGTACGCTTTCTAGCAGCTCTACGGACACACACGCGTCAGCCTCTTCACTGTCCTACACAGCTAGCACGCTGGCAGTTACCGTCAACTTGGAAGCAGCCGCGCAGAAGGCACTCGCCCTGCAACCGGCGAACAGCGCACATTCGCGGCTACACGCGAGCTGGCCGCACTCGGAGCTTTCGCGGCTCTTCTCTCGCTCTTTCCCGCAGAGCTCCGGCGATGCACAACTCGAACCGCGAAAGCCGCAATGAGCTTTGTGCAAGCTGCGCAGAAGAAACAAGGCACTAAACCGGCAAATGTCCAGCTAATCTCCAACGTGAAAAGGCTCAGCAAGGAAAGCTCTTGCTAACAGCCCAGAAGCATTGCGACGCTTCTCTGGATGATTTGCCCACCAACACTTCACATCAGCTCAAGCCGGCTGCCCGGAGGAAAAGAGGCTAGGAAAGATCGTAGCAGGCACGGTTGTTGCTGCACGAGAAGTGCCTGCTCCGGAGGCTTCTTGCGAGCAGCGCTAAAAGCACGCGAACATCGCGTTTCTGTGCTTTCCTGAACAGCTTGCGCTGGGACAGTTACAGCCGTGTTTTGCAAGCTGTCCGGGGTTCTGAGGCACTAAAAGTGCGGATGTGTGGCGACTGTCCAAGACAAGAACCGGCTGCTCTGAAAGCCCTTCCTGCTCGTCACGTACGCTTTCTAGCAGCTCTACGGACACACACGCGACAGCCTCTTCACTGTCCTACACAGCTAGCACGCTGGCAGTTACCGTCAACTTGGAAGCAGCCGCGCAGAAGGCAGTCGCCCTGCAACCGGCGAACAGCGCACATTCGCGGCTACACGCGAGCTGGCCGCACTCGGAGCTTTCGCGGCTCTTCTCTCGCTCTTTCCCGCAGAGCTCCGGCGATGCACAACTCGAACCGCGAAAGCCGCAATGAGCTTTGTGCAAGCTGCGCAGAAGAAACAAGGCACTAAACCGGCAAATGTCCAGCTAATCTCCAACGTGAAAAGGCTCAGCAAGGAAAGCTCTTGCTAACAGCCCAGAAGCATTGCGACGCTTCTCTGGATGATTTGCCCACCAACACTTCACATCAGCTCAAGCCGGCTGCCCGGAGGAAAAGAGGCTAGGAAAGATCGTAGCAGGCACGGTTGTTGCTGCACGAGAAGTGCCTGCTCCGGAGGCTTCTTGCGAGCAGCGCTAAAAGCACGCGAACATCGCGTTTCTGTGCTTTCCTGAACAGCTTGCGCTGGGACAGTTACAGCCGTGTTTTGCAAGCTGTCCGGGGTTCTGAGGCACTAAAAGTGCGGATGTGTGGCGACTGTGCAAGACGAGAACCGGCTGCTCTGAAAGCCCTTCCTGCTCGTCACGTACGCTTTCTAGCAGCTCTACGGACACACACGCGTCAGCCTCTTCACTGTCCTACACAGCTAGCACGCTGGCAGTTACCGTCAACTTGGAAGCAGCCGCGCAGAAGGCACTCGCCCTGCAACCGGCGAACAGCGCACATTCGCGGCTACACGCGAGCTGGCCGCACTCGGAGCTTTCGCGGCTCTTCTCCCGCTCTTTCCCGCAGAGCTCCGGCGATGCACAACTCGAACCGCGAAAGCCGCAATGAGCTTTGTGCAAGCTGCGCAGAAGAAACAAGGCACTAAACCGGCAAATGTCCAGCTAATCTCCAACGTGAAAAGGGTCAGCAAGGAAAGCTCTTGCTAACAGCCCAGAAGCATTGCGACGCTTCTCTGGATGATTTGCCCACCAACACTTCACATCAGCTCAAGCCGGCTGCCCGGAGGAAAAGAGGCTAGGAAAGATCGTAGCAGGCACGGTTGTTGCTGCACGAGAAGTGCCTGCTCCGGAGGCTTCTTGCGAGCAGCGCTAAAAGCACGCGAACATCGCGTTTCTGTGCTTTCCTGAACAGCTTGCGCTGGGACAGTTACAGCCGTGTTTTGCAAGCTGTCCGGGGTTCTGAGGCACTAAAAGTGCGGATGTGTGGCGACTGTCCAAGACGAGAACCGGCTGCTCTGAAAGCCCTTCCTGCTCGTCACGTACGCTTTCTAGCAGCTCTACGGACACACACGCGTCAGCCTCTTCACTGTCCTACACAGCTAGCACGCTGGCAGTTACCGTCAACTTGGAAGCAGCCGCGCAGAAGGCAGTCGCCCTGCAACCGGCGAACAGCGCACATTCGCGGCTACACGCGAGCTGGCCGCACTCGGAGCTTTCGCGGCTCTTCTCTCGCTCTTTCCCGCAGAGCTCCGGCGATGCACAACTCGAACCGCGAAAGCCGCAATGAGCTTTGTGCAAGCTGCGCAGAAGAAACAAGGCACTAAACCGGCAAATGTCCAGCTAATCTCCAACGTGAAAAGGCTCAGCAAGGAAAGCTCTTGCTAACAGCCCAGAAGCATTGCGACGCTTCTCTGGATGATTTGCCCACCAACACTTCACATCAGCTCAAGCCGGCTGCCCGGAGGAAAAGAGGCTAGGAAAGATCGTAGCAGGCACGGTTGTTGCTGCACGAGAAGTGCCTGCTCCGGAGGCTTCTTGCGAGCAGCGCTAAAAGCACGCGAACATCGCGTTTCTGTGCTTTCCTGAACAGCTTGCGCTGGGACAGTTACAGCCGTGTTTTGCAAGCTGTCCGGGGTTCTGAGGCACTAAAAGTGCGGATGTGTGGCGACTGTGCAAGACGAGAACCGGCTGCTCTGAAAGCCCTTCCTGCTCGTCACGTACGCTTTCTAGCAGCTCTACGGACACACACGCGTCAGCCTCTTCACTGTCCTACACAGCTAGCACGCTGGCAGTTACCGTCAACTTGGAAGCAGCCGCGCAGAAGGCACTCGCCCTGCAACCGGCGAACAGCGCACATTCGCGGCTACACGCGAGCTGGCCGCACTCGGAGCTTTCGCGGCTCTTCTCTCGCTCTTTCCCGCAGAGCTCCGGCGATGCACAACTCGAACCGCGAAAGCCGCAATGAGCTTTGTGCAAGCTGCGCAGAAGAAACAAGGCACTAAACCGGCAAATGTCCAGCTAATCTCCAACGTGAAAAGGCTCAGCAAGGAAAGCTCTTGCTAACAGCCCAGAAGCATTGCGACGCTTCTCTGGATGATTTGCCCACCAACACTTCACATCAGCTCAAGCCGGCTGCCCGGAGGAAAAGAGGCTAGGAAAGATCGTAGCAGGCACGGTTGTTGCTGCACGAGAAGTGCCTGCTCCGGAGGCTTCTTGCGAGCAGCGCTAAAAGCACGCGAACATCGCGTTTCTGTGCTTTCCTGAACAGCTTGCGCTGGGACAGTTACAGCCGTGTTTTGCAAGCTGTCCGGGGTTCTGAGGCACTAAAAGTGCGGATGTGTGGCGACTGTCCAAGACGAGAACCGGCTGCTCTGAAAGCCCTTCCTGCTCGTCACGTACGCTTTCTAGCAGCTCTACGGACACACACGCGTCAGCCTCTTCACTGTCCTACACAGCTAGCACGCTGGCAGTTACCGTCAACTTGGAAGCAGCCGCGCAGAAGGCAGTCGCCCTGCAACCGGCGAACAGCGCACATTCGCGGCTACACGCGAGCTGGCCGCACTCGGAGCTTTCGCGGCTCTTCTCTCGCTCTTTCCCGCAGAGCTCCGGCGATGCACAACTCGAACCGCGAAAGCCGCAATGAGCTTTGTGCAAGCTGCGCAGAAGAAACAAGGCACTAAACCGGCAAATGTCCAGCTAATCTCCAACGTGAAAAGGCTCAGCAAGGAAAGCTCTTGCTAACAGCCCAGAAGCATTGCGACGCTTCTCTGGATGATTTGCCCACCAACACTTCACATCAGCTCAAGCCGGCTGCCCGGAGGAAAAGAGGCTAGGAAAGATCGTAGCAGGCACGGTTGTTGCTGCACGAGAAGTGCCTGCTCCGGAGGCTTCTTGCGAGCAGCGCTAAAAGCACGCGAACATCGCGTTTCTGTGCTTTCCTGAACAGCTTGCGCTGGGACAGTTACAGCCGTGTTTTGCAAGCTGTCCGGGGTTCTGAGGCACTAAAAGTGCGGATGTGTGGCGACTGTGCAAGACGAGAACCGGCTGCTCTGAAAGCCCTTCCTGCTCGTCACGTACGCTTTCTAGCAGCTCTACGGACACACACGCGTCAGCCTCTTCACTGTCCTACACAGCTAGCACGCTGGCAGTTACCGTCAACTTGGAAGCAGCCGCGCAGAAGGCACTCGCCCTGCAACCGGCGAACAGCGCACATTCGCGGCTACACGCGAGCTGGCCGCACTCGGAGCTTTCGCGGCTCTTCTCTCGCTCTTTCCCGCAGAGCTCCGGCGATGCACAACTCGAACCGCGAAAGCCGCAATGAGCTTTGTGCAAGCTGCGCAGAAGAAACAAGGCACTAAACCGGCAAATGTCCAGCTAATCTCCAACGTGAAAAGGCTCAGCAAGGAAAGCTCTTGCTAACAGCCCAGAAGCATTGCGACGCTTCTCTGGATGATTTGCCCACCAACACTTCACATCAGCTCAAGCCGGCTGCCCGGAGGAAAAGAGGCTAGGAAAGATCGTAGCAGGCACGGTTGTTGCTGCACGAGAAGTGCCTGCTCCGGAGGCTTCTTGCGAGCAGCGCTAAAAGCACGCGAACATCGCGTTTCTGTGCTTTCCTGAACAGCTTGCGCTGGGACAGTTACAGCCGTGTTTTGCAAGCTGTCCGGGGTTCTGAGGCACTAAAAGTGCGGATGTGTGGCGACTGTCCAAGACGAGAACCGGCTGCTCTGAAAGCCCTTCCTGCTCGTCACGTACGCTTTCTAGCAGCTCTACGGACACACACGCGACAGCCTCTTCACTGTCCTACACAGCTAGCACGCTGGCAGTTACCGTCAACTTGGAAGCAGCCGCGCAGAAGGCACTCGCCCTGCAACCGGCGAACAGCGCACATTCGCGGCTACACGCGAGCTGGCCGCACTCGGAGCTTTCGCGGCTCTTCTCTCGCTCTTTCCCGCAGAGCTCCGGCGATGCACAACTCGAACCGCGAAAGCCGCAATGAGCTTTGTGCAAGCTGCGCAGAAGAAACAAGGCACTAAACCGGCAAATGTCCAGCTAATCTCCAACGTGAAAAGGGTCAGCAAGGAAAGCTCTTGCTAACAGCCCAGAAGCATTGCGACGCTTCTCTGGATGATTTGCCCACCAACACTTCACATCAGCTCAAGCCGGCTGCCCGGAGGAAAAGAGGCTAGGAAAGATCGTAGCAGGCACGGTTGTTGCTGCACGAGAAGTGCCTGCTCCGGAGGCTTCTTGCGAGCAGCGCTAAAAGCACGCGAACATCGCGTTTCTGTGCTTTCCTGAACAGCTTGCGCTGGGACAGTTACAGCCGTGTTTTGCAAGCTGTCCGGGGTTCTGAGGCACTAAAAGTGCGGATGTGTGGCGACTGTGCAAGACGAGAACCGGCTGCTCTGAAAGCCCTTCCTGCTCGTCACGTACGCTTTCTAGCAGCTCTACGGACACACACGCGTCAGCCTCTTCACTGTCCTACACAGCTAGCACGCTGGCAGTTACCGTCAACTTGGAAGCAGCCGCGCAGAAGGCACTCGCCCTGCAACCGGCGAACAGCGCACATTCGCGGCTACACGCGAGCTGGCCGCACTCGGAGCTTTCGCGGCTCTTCTCTCGCTCTTTCCCGCAGAGCTCCGGCGATGCACAACTCGAACCGCGAAAGCCGCAATGAGCTTTGTGCAAGCTGCGCAGAAGAAACAAGGCACTAAACCGGCAAATGTCCAGCTAATCTCCAACGTGAAAAGGCTCAGCAAGGAAAGCTCTTGCTAACAGCCCAGAAGCATTGCGACGCTTCTCTGGATGATTTGCCCATCAACACTTCACATCAGCTCAAGCCGGCTGCCCGGAGGAAAAGAGGCTAGGAAAGATCGTAGCAGGCACGGTTGTTGCTGCACGAGAAGTGCCTGCTCCGGAGGCTTCTTGCGAGCAGCGCTAAAAGCACGCGAACATCGCGTTTCTGTGCTTTCCTGAACAGCTTGCGCTGGGACAGTTACAGCCGTGTTTTGCAAGCTGTCCGGGGTTCTGAGGCACTAAAAGTGCGGATGTGTGGCGACTGTCCAAGACGAGAACCGGCTGCTCTGAAAGCCCTTCCTGCTCGTCACGTACGCTTTCTAGCAGCTCTACGGACACACACGCGACAGCCTCTTCACTGTCCTACACAGCTAGCACGCTGGCAGTTACCGTCAACTTGGAAGCAGCCGCGCAGAAGGCAGTCGCCCTGCAACCGGCGAACAGCGCACATTCGCGGCTACACGCGAGCTGGCCGCACTCGGAGCTTTCGCGGCTCTTCTCTCGCTCTTTCCCGCAGAGCTCCGGCGATGCACAACTCGAACCGCGAAAGCCGCAATGAGCTTTGTGCAAGCTGCGCAGAAGAAACAAGGCACTAAACCGGCAAATGTCCAGCTAATCTCCAACGTGAAAAGGCTCAGCAAGGAAAGCTCTTGCTAACAGCCCAGAAGCATTGCGACGCTTCTCTGGATGATTTGCCCACCAACACTTCACATCAGCTCAAGCCGGCTGCCCGGAGGAAAAGAGGCTAGGAAAGATCGTAGCAGGCACGGTTGTTGCTGCACGAGAAGTGCCTGCTCCGGAGGCTTCTTGCGAGCAGCGCTAAAAGCACGCGAACATCGCGTTTCTGTGCTTTCCTGAACAGCTTGCGCTGGGACAGTTACAGCCGTGTTTTGCAAGCTGTCCGGGGTTCTGAGGCACTAAAAGTGCGGATGTGTGGCGACTGTGCAAGACGAGAACCGGCTGCTCTGAAAGCCCTTCCTGCTCGTCACGTACGCTTTCTAGCAGCTCTACGGACACACACGCGTCAGCCTCTTCACTGTCCTACACAGCTAGCACGCTGGCAGTTACCGTCAACTTGGAAGCAGCCGCGCAGAAGGCACTCGCCCTGCAACCGGCGAACAGCGCACATTCGCGGCTACACGCGAGCTGGCCGCACTCGGAGCTTTCGCGGCTCTTCTCTCGCTCTTTCCCGCAGAGCTCCGGCGATGCACAACTCGAACCGCGAAAGCCGCAATGAGCTTTGTGCAAGCTGCGCAGAAGAAACAAGGCACTAAACCGGCAAATGTCCAGCTAATCTCCAACGTGAAAAGGCTCAGCAAGGAAAGCTCTTGCTAACAGCCCAGAAGCATTGCGACGCTTCTCTGGATGATTTGCCCACCAACACTTCACATCAGCTCAAGCCGGCTGCCCGGAGGAAAAGAGGCTAGGAAAGATCGTAGCAGGCACGGTTGTTGCTGCACGAGAAGTGCCTGCTCCGGAGGCTTCTTGCGAGCAGCGCTAAAAGCACGCGAACATCGCGTTTCTGTGCTTTCCTGAACAGCTTGCGCTGGGACAGTTACAGCCGTGTTTTGCAAGCTGTCCGGGGTTCTGAGGCACTAAAAGTGCGGATGTGTGGCGACTGTCCAAGACGAGAACCGGCTGCTCTGAAAGCCCTTCCTGCTCGTCACGTACGCTTTCTAGCAGCTCTACGGACACACACGCGTCAGCCTCTTCACTGTCCTACACAGCTAGCACGCTGGCAGTTACCGTCAACTTGGAAGCAGCCGCGCAGAAGGCACTCGCCCTGCAACCGGCGAACAGCGCACATTCGCGGCTACACGCGAGCTGGCCGCACTCGGAGCTTTCGCGGCTCTTCTCTCGCTCTTTCCCGCAGAGCTCCGGCGATGCACAACTCGAACCGCGAAAGCCGCAATGAGCTTTGTGCAAGCTGCGCAGAAGAAACAAGGCACTAAACCGGCAAATGTCCAGCTAATCTCCAACGTGAAAAGGCTCAGCAAGGAAAGCTCTTGCTAACAGCCCAGAAGCATTGCGACGCTTCTCTGGATGATTTGCCCACCAACACTTCACATCAGCTCAAGCCGGCTGCCCGGAGGAAAAGAGGCTAGGAAAGATCGTAGCAGGCACGGTTGTTGCTGCACGAGAAGTGCCTGCTCCGGAGGCTTCTTGCGAGCAGCGCTAAAAGCACGCGAACATCGCGTTTCTGTGCTTTCCTGAACAGCTTGCGCTGGGACAGTTACAGCCGTGTTTTGCAAGCTGTCCGGGGTTCTGAGGCACTAAAAGTGCGGATGTGTGGCGACTGTCCAAGACGAGAACCGGCTGCTCTGAAAGCCCTTCCTGCTCGTCACGTACGCTTTCTAGCAGCTCTACGGACACACACGCGACAGCCTCTTCACTGTCCTACACAGCTAGCACGCTGGCAGTTACCGTCAACTTGGAAGCAGCCGCGCAGAAGGCACTCGCCCTGCAACCGGCGAACAGCGCACATTCGCGGCTACACGCGAGCTGGCCGCACTCGGAGCTTTCGCGGCTCTTCTCTCGCTCTTTCCCGCAGAGCTCCGGCGATGCACAACTCGAACCGCGAAAGCCGCAATGAGCTTTGTGCAAGCTGCGCAGAAGAAACAAGGCACTAAACCGGCAAATGTCCAGCTAATCTCCAACGTGAAAAGGCTCAGCAAGGAAAGCTCTTGCTAACAGCCCAGAAGCATTGCGACGCTTCTCTGGATGATTTGCCCACCAACACTTCACATCAGCTCAAGCCGGCTGCCCGGAGGAAAAGAGGCTAGGAAAGATCGTAGCAGGCACGGTTGTTGCTGCACGAGAAGTGCCTGCTCCGGAGGCTTCTTGCGAGCAGCGCTAAAAGCACGCGAACATCGCGTTTCTGTGCTTTCCTGAACAGCTTGCGCTGGGACAGTTACAGCCGTGTTTTGCAAGCTGTCCGGGGTTCTGAGGCACTAAAAGTGCGGATGTGTGGCGACTGTGCAAGACGAGAACCGGCTGCTCTGAAAGCCCTTCCTGCTCGTCACGTACGCTTTCTAGCAGCTCTACGGACACACACGCGTCAGCCTCTTCACTGTCCTACACAGCTAGCACGCTGGCAGTTACCGTCAACTTGGAAGCAGCCGCGCAGAAGGCACTCGCCCTGCAACCGGCGAACAGCGCACATTCGCGGCTACACGCGAGCTGGCCGCACTCGGAGCTTTCGCGGCTCTTCTCTCGCTCTTTCCCGCAGAGCTCCGGCGATGCACAACTCGAACCGCGAAAGCCGCAATGAGCTTTGTGCAAGCTGCGCAGAAGAAACAAGGCACTAAACCGGCAAATGTCCAGCTAATCTCCAACGTGAAAAGGCTCAGCAAGGAAAGCTCTTGCTAACAGCCCAGAAGCATTGCGACGCTTCTCTGGATGATTTGCCCACCAACACTTCACATCAGCTCAAGCCGGCTGCCCGGAGGAAAAGAGGCTAGGAAAGATCGTAGCAGGCACGGTTGTTGCTGCACGAGAAGTGCCTGCTCCGGAGGCTTCTTGCGAGCAGCGCTAAAAGCACGCGAACATCGCGTTTCTGTGCTTTCCTGAACAGCTTGCGCTGGGACAGTTACAGCCGTGTTTTGCAAGCTGTCCGGGGTTCTGAGGCACTAAAAGTGCGGATGTGTGGCGACTGTCCAAGACGAGAACCGGCTGCTCTGAAAGCCCTTCCTGCTCGTCACGTACGCTTTCTAGCAGCTCTACGGACACACACGCGACAGCCTCTTCACTGTCCTACACAGCTAGCACGCTGGCAGTTACCGTCAACTTGGAAGCAGCCGCGCAGAAGGCAGTCGCCCTGCAACCGGCGAACAGCGCACATTCGCGGCTACACGCGAGCTGGCCGCACTCGGAGCTTTCGCGGCTCTTCTCTCGCTCTTTCCCGCAGAGCTCCGGCGATGCACAACTCGAACCGCGAAAGCCGCAATGAGCTTTGTGCAAGCTGCGCAGAAGAAACAAGGCACTAAACCGGCAAATGTCCAGCTAATCTCCAACGTGAAAAGGCTCAGCAAGGAAAGCTCTTGCTAACAGCCCAGAAGCATTGCGACGCTTCTCTGGATGATTTGCCCACCAACACTTCACATCAGCTCAAGCCGGCTGCCCGGAGGAAAAGAGGCTAGGAAAGATCGTAGCAGGCACGGTTGTTGCTGCACGAGAAGTGCCTGCTCCGGAGGCTTCTTGCGAGCAGCGCTAAAAGCACGCGAACATCGCGTTTCTGTGCTTTCCTGAACAGCTTGCGCTGGGACAGTTACAGCCGTGTTTTGCAAGCTGTCCGGGGTTCTGAGGCACTAAAAGTGCGGATGTGTGGCGACTGTGCAAGACGAGAACCGGCTGCTCTGAAAGCCCTTCCTGCTCGTCACGTACGCTTTCTAGCAGCTCTACGGACACACACGCGTCAGCCTCTTCACTGTCCTACACAGCTAGCACGCTGGCAGTTACCGTCAACTTGGAAGCAGCCGCGCAGAAGGCACTCGCCCTGCAACCGGCGAACAGCGCACATTCGCGGCTACACGCGAGCTGGCCGCACTCGGAGCTTTCGCGGCTCTTCTCTCGCTCTTTCCCGCAGAGCTCCGGCGATGCACAACTCGAACCGCGAAAGCCGCAATGAGCTTTGTGCAAGCTGCGCAGAAGAAACAAGGCACTAAACCGGCAAATGTCCAGCTAATCTCCAACGTGAAAAGGCTCAGCAAGGAAAGCTCTTGCTAACAGCCCAGAAGCATTGCGACGCTTCTCTGGATGATTTGCCCACCAACACTTCACATCAGCTCAAGCCGGCTGCCCGGAGGAAAAGAGGCTAGGAAAGATCGTAGCAGGCACGGTTGTTGCTGCACGAGAAGTGCCTGCTCCGGAGGCTTCTTGCGAGCAGCGCTAAAAGCACGCGAACATCGCGTTTCTGTGCTTTCCTGAACAGCTTGCGCTGGGACAGTTACAGCCGTGTTTTGCAAGCTGTCCGGGGTTCTGAGGCACTAAAAGTGCGGATGTGTGGCGACTGTCCAAGACGAGAACCGGCTGCTCTGAAAGCCCTTCCTGCTCGTCACGTACGCTTTCTAGCAGCTCTACGGACACACACGCGTCAGCCTCTTCACTGTCCTACACAGCTAGCACGCTGGCAGTTACCGTCAACTTGGAAGCAGCCGCGCAGAAGGCACTCGCCCTGCAACCGGCGAACAGCGCACATTCGCGGCTACACGCGAGCTGGCCGCACTCGGAGCTTTCGCGGCTCTTCTCTCGCTCTTTCCCGCAGAGCTCCGGCGATGCACAACTCGAACCGCGAAAGCCGCAATGAGCTTTGTGCAAGCTGCGCAGAAGAAACAAGGCACTAAACCGGCAAATGTCCAGCTAATCTCCAACGTGAAAAGGCTCAGCAAGGAAAGCTCTTGCTAACAGCCCAGAAGCATTGCGACGCTTCTCTGGATGATTTGCCCACCAACACTTCACATCAGCTCAAGCCGGCTGCCCGGAGGAAAAGAGGCTAGGAAAGATCGTAGCAGGCACGGTTGTTGCTGCACGAGAAGTGCCTGCTCCGGAGGCTTCTTGCGAGCAGCGCTAAAAGCACGCGAACATCGCGTTTCTGTGCTTTCCTGAACAGCTTGCGCTGGGACAGTTACAGCCGTGTTTTGCAAGCTGTCCGGGGTTCTGAGGCACTAAAAGTGCGGATGTGTGGCGACTGTCCAAGACGAGAACCGGCTGCTCTGAAAGCCCTTCCTGCTCGTCACGTACGCTTTCTAGCAGCTCTACGGACACACACGCGTCAGCCTCTTCACTGTCCTACACAGCTAGCACGCTGGCAGTTACCGTCAACTTGGAAGCAGCCGCGCAGAAGGCACTCGCCCTGCAACCGGCGAACAGCGCACATTCGCGGCTACACGCGAGCTGGCCGCACTCGGAGCTTTCGCGGCTCTTCTCTCGCTCTTTCCCGCAGAGCTCCGGCGATGCACAACTCGAACCGCGAAAGCCGCAATGAGCTTTGTGCAAGCTGCGCAGAAGAAACAAGGCACTAAACCGGCAAATGTCCAGCTAATCTCCAACGTGAAAAGGGTCAGCAAGGAAAGCTCTTGCTAACAGCCCAGAAGCATTGCGACGCTTCTCTGGATGATTTGCCCACCAACACTTCACATCAGCTCAAGCCGGCTGCCCGGAGGAAAAGAGGCTAGGAAAGATCGTAGCAGGCACGGTTGTTGCTGCACGAGAAGTGCCTGCTCCGGAGGCTTCTTGCGAGCAGCGCTAAAAGCACGCGAACATCGCGTTTCTGTGCTTTCCTGAACAGCTTGCGCTGGGACAGTTACAGCCGTGTTTTGCAAGCTGTCCGGGGTTCTGAGGCACTAAAAGTGCGGATGTGTGGCGACTGTGCAAGACGAGAACCGGCTGCTCTGAAAGCCCTTCCTGCTCGTCACGTACGCTTTCTAGCAGCTCTACGGACACACACGCGTCAGCCTCTTCACTGTCCTACACAGCTAGCACGCTGGCAGTTACCGTCAACTTGGAAGCAGCCGCGCAGAAGGCACTCGCCCTGCAACCGGCGAACAGCGCACATTCGCGGCTACACGCGAGCTGGCCGCACTCGGAGCTTTCGCGGCTCTTCTCTCGCTCTTTCCCGCAGAGCTCCGGCGATGCACAACTCGAACCGCGAAAGCCGCAATGAGCTTTGTGCAAGCTGCGCAGAAGAAACAAGGCACTAAACCGGCAAATGTCCAGCTAATCTCCAACGTGAAAAGGCTCAGCAAGGAAAGCTCTTGCTAACAGCCCAGAAGCATTGCGACGCTTCTCTGGATGATTTGCCCACCAACACTTCACATCAGCTCAAGCCGGCTGCCCGGAGGAAAAGAGGCTAGGAAAGATCGTAGCAGGCACGGTTGTTGCTGCACGAGAAGTGCCTGCTCCGGAGGCTTCTTGCGAGCAGCGCTAAAAGCACGCGAACATCGCGTTTCTGTGCTTTCCTGAACAGCTTGCGCTGGGACAGTTACAGCCGTGTTTTGCAAGCTGTCCGGGGTTCTGAGGCACTAAAAGTGCGGATGTGTGGCGACTGTCCAAGACGAGAACCGGCTGCTCTGAAAGCCCTTCCTGCTCGTCACGTACGCTTTCTAGCAGCTCTACGGACACACACGCGTCAGCCTCTTCACTGTCCTACACAGCTAGCACGCTGGCAGTTACCGTCAACTTGGAAGCAGCCGCGCAGAAGGCACTCGCCCTGCAACCGGCGAACAGCGCACATTCGCGGCTACACGCGAGCTGGCCGCACTCGGAGCTTTCGCGGCTCTTCTCTCGCTCTTTCCCGCAGAGCTCCGGCGATGCACAACTCGAACCGCGAAAGCCGCAATGAGCTTTGTGCAAGCTGCGCAGAAGAAACAAGGCACTAAACCGGCAAATGTCCAGCTAATCTCCAACGTGAAAAGGCTCAGCAAGGAAAGCTCTTGCTAACAGCCCAGAAGCATTGCGACGCTTCTCTGGATGATTTGCCCACCAACACTTCACATCAGCTCAAGCCGGCTGCCCGGAGGAAAAGAGGCTAGGAAAGATCGTAGCAGGCACGGTTGTTGCTGCACGAGAAGTGCCTGCTCCGGAGGCTTCTTGCGAGCAGCGCTAAAAGCACGCGAACATCGCGTTTCTGTGCTTTCCTGAACAGCTTGCGCTGGGACAGTTACAGCCGTGTTTTGCAAGCTGTCCGGGGTTCTGAGGCACTAAAAGTGCGGATGTGTGGCGACTGTCCAAGACGAGAACCGGCTGCTCTGAAAGCCCTTCCTGCTCGTCACGTACGCTTTCTAGCAGCTCTACGGACACACACGCGTCAGCCTCTTCACTGTCCTACACAGCTAGCACGCTGGCAGTTACCGTCAACTTGGAAGCAGCCGCGCAGAAGGCACTCGCCCTGCAACCGGCGAACAGCGCACATTCGCGGCTACACGCGAGCTGGCCGCACTCGGAGCTTTCGCGGCTCTTCTCTCGCTCTTTCCCGCAGAGCTCCGGCGATGCACAACTCGAACCGCGAAAGCCGCAATGAGCTTTGTGCAAGCTGCGCAGAAGAAACAAGGCACTAAACCGGCAAATGTCCAGCTAATCTCCAACGTGAAAAGGCTCAGCAAGGAAAGCTCTTGCTAACAGCCCAGAAGCATTGCGACGCTTCTCTGGATGATTTGCCCACCAACACTTCACATCAGCTCAAGCCGGCTGCCCGGAGGAAAAGAGGCTAGGAAAGATCGTAGCAGGCACGGTTGTTGCTGCACGAGAAGTGCCTGCTCCGGAGGCTTCTTGCGAGCAGCGCTAAAAGCACGCGAACATCGCGTTTCTGTGCTTTCCTGAACAGCTTGCGCTGGGACAGTTACAGCCGTGTTTTGCAAGCTGTCCGGGGTTCTGAGGCACTAAAAGTGCGGATGTGTGGCGACTGTGCAAGACGAGAACCGGCTGCTCTGAAAGCCCTTCCTGCTCGTCACGTACGCTTTCTAGCAGCTCTACGGACACACACGCGTCAGCCTCTTCACTGTCCTACACAGCTAGCACGCTGGCAGTTACCGTCAACTTGGAAGCAGCCGCGCAGAAGGCACTCGCCCTGCAACCGGCGAACAGCGCACATTCGCGGCTACACGCGAGCTGGCCGCACTCGGAGCTTTCGCGGCTCTTCTCTCGCTCTTTCCCGCAGAGCTCCGGCGATGCACAACTCGAACCGCGAAAGCCGCAATGAGCTTTGTGCAAGCTGCGCAGAAGAAACAAGGCACTAAACCGGCAAATGTCCAGCTAATCTCCAACGTGAAAAGGCTCAGCAAGGAAAGCTCTTGCTAACAGCCCAGAAGCATTGCGACGCTTCTCTGGATGATTTGCCCACCAACACTTCACATCAGCTCAAGCCGGCTGCCCGGAGGAAAAGAGGCTAGGAAAGATCGTAGCAGGCACGGTTGTTGCTGCACGAGAAGTGCCTGCTCCGGAGGCTTCTTGCGAGCAGCGCTAAAAGCACGCGAACATCGCGTTTCTGTGCTTTCCTGAACAGCTTGCGCTGGGACAGTTACAGCCGTGTTTTGCAAGCTGTCCGGGGTTCTGAGGCACTAAAAGTGCGGATGTGTGGCGACTGTGCAAGACGAGAACCGGCTGCTCTGAAAGCCCTTCCTGCTCGTCACGTACGCTTTCTAGCAGCTCTACGGACACACACGCGTCAGCCTCTTCACTGTCCTACACAGCTAGCACGCTGGCAGTTACCGTCAACTTGGAAGCAGCCGCGCAGAAGGCACTCGCCCTGCAACCGGCGAACAGCGCACATTCGCGGCTACACGCGAGCTGGCCGCACTCGGAGCTTTCGCGGCTCTTCTCTCGCTCTTTCCCGCAGAGCTCCGGCGATGCACAACTCGAACCGCGAAAGCCGCAATGAGCTTTGTGCAAGCTGCGCAGAAGAAACAAGGCACTAAACCGGCAAATGTCCAGCTAATCTCCAACGTGAAAAGGCTCAGCAAGGAAAGCTCTTGCTAACAGCCCAGAAGCATTGCGACGCTTCTCTGGATGATTTGCCCACCAACACTTCACATCAGCTCAAGCCGGCTGCCCGGAGGAAAAGAGGCTAGGAAAGATCGTAGCAGGCACGGTTGTTGCTGCACGAGAAGTGCCTGCTCCGGAGGCTTCTTGCGAGCAGCGCTAAAAGCACGCGAACATCGCGTTTCTGTGCTTTCCTGAACAGCTTGCGCTGGGACAGTTACAGCCGTGTTTTGCAAGCTGTCCGGGGTTCTGAGGCACTAAAAGTGCGGATGTGTGGCGACTGTCCAAGACGAGAACCGGCTGCTCTGAAAGCCCTTCCTGCTCGTCACGTACGCTTTCTAGCAGCTCTACGGACACACACGCGTCAGCCTCTTCACTGTCCTACACAGCTAGCACGCTGGCAGTTACCGTCAACTTGGAAGCAGCCGCGCAGAAGGCACTCGCCCTGCAACCGGCGAACAGCGCACATTCGCGGCTACACGCGAGCTGGCCGCACTCGGAGCTTTCGCGGCTCTTCTCTCGCTCTTTCCCGCAGAGCTCCGGCGATGCACAACTCGAACCGCGAAAGCCGCAATGAGCTTTGTGCAAGCTGCGCAGAAGAAACAAGGCACTAAACCGGCAAATGTCCAGCTAATCTCCAACGTGAAAAGGCTCAGCAAGGAAAGCTCTTGCTAACAGCCCAGAAGCATTGCGACGCTTCTCTGGATGATTTGCCCACCAACACTTCACATCAGCTCAAGCCGGCTGCCCGGAGGAAAAGAGGCTAGGAAAGATCGTAGCAGGCACGGTTGTTGCTGCACGAGAAGTGCCTGCTCCGGAGGCTTCTTGCGAGCAGCGCTAAAAGCACGCGAACATCGCGTTTCTGTGCTTTCCTGAACAGCTTGCGCTGGGACAGTTACAGCCGTGTTTTGCAAGCTGTCCGGGGTTCTGAGGCACTAAAAGTGCGGATGTGTGGCGACTGTCCAAGACGAGAACCGGCTGCTCTGAAAGCCCTTCCTGCTCGTCACGTACGCTTTCTAGCAGCTCTACGGACACACACGCGTCAGCCTCTTCACTGTCCTACACAGCTAGCACGCTGGCAGTTACCGTCAACTTGGAAGCAGCCGCGCAGAAGGCACTCGCCCTGCAACCGGCGAACAGCGCACATTCGCGGCTACACGCGAGCTGGCCGCACTCGGAGCTTTCGCGGCTCTTCTCTCGCTCTTTCCCGCAGAGCTCCGGCGATGCACAACTCGAACCGCGAAAGCCGCAATGAGCTTTGTGCAAGCTGCGCAGAAGAAACAAGGCACTAAACCGGCAAATGTCCAGCTAATCTCCAACGTGAAAAGGGTCAGCAAGGAAAGCTCTTGCTAACAGCCCAGAAGCATTGCGACGCTTCTCTGGATGATTTGCCCACCAACACTTCACATCAGCTCAAGCCGGCTGCCCGGAGGAAAAGAGGCTAGGAAAGATCGTAGCAGGCACGGTTGTTGCTGCACGAGAAGTGCCTGCTCCGGAGGCTTCTTGCGAGCAGCGCTAAAAGCACGCGAACATCGCGTTTCTGTGCTTTCCTGAACAGCTTGCGCTGGGACAGTTACAGCCGTGTTTTGCAAGCTGTCCGGGGTTCTGAGGCACTAAAAGTGCGGATGTGTGGCGACTGTGCAAGACGAGAACCGGCTGCTCTGAAAGCCCTTCCTGCTCGTCACGTACGCTTTCTAGCAGCTCTACGGACACACACGCGACAGCCTCTTCACTGTCCTACACAGCTAGCACGCTGGCAGTTACCGTCAACTTGGAAGCAGCCGCGCAGAAGGCACTCGCCCTGCAACCGGCGAACAGCGCACATTCGCGGCTACACGCGAGCTGGCCGCACTCGGAGCTTTCGCGGCTCTTCTCTCGCTCTTTCCCGCAGAGCTCCGGCGATGCACAACTCGAACCGCGAAAGCCGCAATGAGCTTTGTGCAAGCTGCGCAGAAGAAACAAGGCACTAAACCGGCAAATGTCCAGCTAATCTCCAACGTGAAAAGGCTCAGCAAGGAAAGCTCTTGCTAACAGCCCAGAAGCATTGCGACGCTTCTCTGGATGATTTGCCCACCAACACTTCACATCAGCTCAAGCCGGCTGCCCGGAGGAAAAGAGGCTAGGAAAGATCGTAGCAGGCACGGTTGTTGCTGCACGAGAAGTGCCTGCTCCGGAGGCTTCTTGCGAGCAGCGCTAAAAGCACGCGAACATCGCGTTTCTGTGCTTTCCTGAACAGCTTGCGCTGGGACAGTTACAGCCGTGTTTTGCAAGCTGTCCGGGGTTCTGAGGCACTAAAAGTGCGGATGTGTGGCGACTGTGCAAGACGAGAACCGGCTGCTCTGAAAGCCCTTCCTGCTCGTCACGTACGCTTTCTAGCAGCTCTACGGACACACACGCGTCAGCCTCTTCACTGTCCTACACAGCTAGCACGCTGGCAGTTACCGTCAACTTGGAAGCAGCCGCGCAGAAGGCACTCGCCCTGCAACCGGCGAACAGCGCACATTCGCGGCTACACGCGAGCTGGCCGCACTCGGAGCTTTCGCGGCTCTTCTCTCGCTCTTTCCCGCAGAGCTCCGGCGATGCACAACTCGAACCGCGAAAGCCGCAATGAGCTTTGTGCAAGCTGCGCAGAAGAAACAAGGCACTAAACCGGCAAATGTCCAGCTAATCTCCAACGTGAAAAGGCTCAGCAAGGAAAGCTCTTGCTAACAGCCCAGAAGCATTGCGACGCTTCTCTGGATGATTTGCCCACCAACACTTCACATCAGCTCAAGCCGGCTGCCCGGAGGAAAAGAGGCTAGGAAAGATCGTAGCAGGCACGGTTGTTGCTGCACGAGAAGTGCCTGCTCCGGAGGCTTCTTGCGAGCAGCGCTAAAAGCACGCGAACATCGCGTTTCTGTGCTTTCCTGAACAGCTTGCGCTGGGACAGTTACAGCCGTGTTTTGCAAGCTGTCCGGGGTTCTGAGGCACTAAAAGTGCGGATGTGTGGCGACTGTGCAAGACGAGAACCGGCTGCTCTGAAAGCCCTTCCTGCTCGTCACGTACGCTTTCTAGCAGCTCTACGGACACACACGCGTCAGCCTCTTCACTGTCCTACACAGCTAGCACGCTGGCAGTTACCGTCAACTTGGAAGCAGCCGCGCAGAAGGCACTCGCCCTGCAACCGGCGAACAGCGCACATTCGCGGCTACACGCGAGCTGGCCGCACTCGGAGCTTTCGCGGCTCTTCTCTCGCTCTTTCCCGCAGAGCTCCGGCGATGCACAACTCGAACCGCGAAAGCCGCAATGAGCTTTGTGCAAGCTGCGCAGAAGAAACAAGGCACTAAACCGGCAAATGTCCAGCTAATCTCCAACGTGAAAAGGGTCAGCAAGGAAAGCTCTTGCTAACAGCCCAGAAGCATTGCGACGCTTCTCTGGATGATTTGCCCACCAACACTTCACATCAGCTCAAGCCGGCTGCCCGGAGGAAAAGAGGCTAGGAAAGATCGTAGCAGGCACGGTTGTTGCTGCACGAGAAGTGCCTGCTCCGGAGGCTTCTTGCGAGCAGCGCTAAAAGCACGCGAACATCGCGTTTCTGTGCTTTCCTGAACAGCTTGCGCTGGGACAGTTACAGCCGTGTTTTGCAAGCTGTCCGGGGTTCTGAGGCACTAAAAGTGCGGATGTGTGGCGACTGTGCAAGACGAGAACCGGCTGCTCTGAAAGCCCTTCCTGCTCGTCACGTACGCTTTCTAGCAGCTCTACGGACACACACGCGTCAGCCTCTTCACTGTCCTACACAGCTAGCACGCTGGCAGTTACCGTCAACTTGGAAGCAGCCGCGCAGAAGGCAGTCGCCCTGCAACCGGCGAACAGCGCACATTCGCGGCTACACGCGAGCTGGCCGCACTCGGAGCTTTCGCGGCTCTTCTCTCGCTCTTTCCCGCAGAGCTCCGGCGATGCACAACTCGAACCGCGAAAGCCGCAATGAGCTTTGTGCAAGCTGCGCAGAAGAAACAAGGCACTAAACCGGCAAATGTCCAGCTAATCTCCAACGTGAAAAGGGTCAGCAAGGAAAGCTCTTGCTAACAGCCCAGAAGCATTGCGACGCTTCTCTGGATGATTTGCCCACCAACACTTCACATCAGCTCAAGCCGGCTGCCCGGAGGAAAAGAGGCTAGGAAAGATCGTAGCAGGCACGGTTGTTGCTGCACGAGAAGTGCCTGCTCCGGAGGCTTCTTGCGAGCAGCGCTAAAAGCACGCGAACATCGCGTTTCTGTGCTTTCCTGAACAGCTTGCGCTGGGACAGTTACAGCCGTGTTTTGCAAGCTGTCCGGGGTTCTGAGGCACTAAAAGTGCGGATGTGTGGCGACTGTGCAAGACGAGAACCGGCTGCTCTGAAAGCCCTTCCTGCTCGTCACGTACGCTTTCTAGCAGCTCTACGGACACACACGCGTCAGCCTCTTCACTGTCCTACACAGCTAGCACGCTGGCAGTTACCGTCAACTTGGAAGCAGCCGCGCAGAAGGCAGTCGCCCTGCAACCGGCGAACAGCGCACATTCGCGGCTACACGCGAGCTGGCCGCACTCGGAGCTTTCGCGGCTCTTCTCTCGCTCTTTCCCGCAGAGCTCCGGCGATGCACAACTCGAACCGCGAAAGCCGCAATGAGCTTTGTGCAAGCTGCGCAGAAGAAACAAGGCACTAAACCGGCAAATGTCCAGCTAATCTCCAACGTGAAAAGGCTCAGCAAGGAAAGCTCTTGCTAACAGCCCAGAAGCATTGCGACGCTTCTCTGGATGATTTGCCCACCAACACTTCACATCAGCTCAAGCCGGCTGCCCGGAGGAAAAGAGGCTAGGAAAGATCGTAGCAGCACGGTTGTTGCTGCACGAGAAGTGCCTGCTCCGGAGGCTTCTTGCGAGCAGCGCTAAAAGCACGCGAACATCGCGTTTCTGTGCTTTCCTGAACAGCTTGCGCTGGGACAGTTACAGCCGTGTTTTGCAAGCTGTCCGGGGTTCTGAGGCACTAAAAGTGCGGATGTGTGGCGACTGTCCAAGACGAGAACCGGCTGCTCTGAAAGCCCTTCCTGCTCGTCACGTACGCTTTCTAGCAGCTCTACGGACACACACGCGTCAGCCTCTTCACTGTCCTACACAGCTAGCACGCTGGCAGTTACCGTCAACTTGGAAGCAGCCGCGCAGAAGGCAGTCGCCCTGCAACCGGCGAACAGCGCACATTCGCGGCTACACGCGAGCTGGCCGCACTCGGAGCTTTCGCGGCTCTTCTCTCGCTCTTTCCCGCAGAGCTCCGGCGATGCACAACTCGAACCGCGAAAGCCGCAATGAGCTTTGTGCAAGCTGCGCAGAAGAAACAAGGCACTAAACCGGCAAATGTCCAGCTAATCTCCAACGTGAAAAGGGTCAGCAAGGAAAGCTCTTGCTAACAGCCCAGAAGCATTGCGACGCTTCTCTGGATGATTTGCCCACCAACACTTCACATCAGCTCAAGCCGGCTGCCCGGAGGAAAAGAGGCTAGGAAAGATCGTAGCAGGCACGGTTGTTGCTGCACGAGAAGTGCCTGCTCCGGAGGCTTCTTGCGAGCAGCGCTAAAAGCACGCGAACATCGCGTTTCTGTGCTTTCCTGAACAGCTTGCGCTGGGACAGTTACAGCCGTGTTTTGCAAGCTGTCCGGGGTTCTGAGGCACTAAAAGTGCGGATGTGTGGCGACTGTGCAAGACGAGAACCGGCTGCTCTGAAAGCCCTTCCTGCTCGTCACGTACGCTTTCTAGCAGCTCTACGGACACACACGCGTCAGCCTCTTCACTGTCCTACACAGCTAGCACGCTGGCAGTTACCGTCAACTTGGAAGCAGCCGCGCAGAAGGCACTCGCCCTGCAACCGGCGAACAGCGCACATTCGCGGCTACACGCGAGCTGGCCGCACTCGGAGCTTTCGCGGCTCTTCTCTCGCTCTTTCCCGCAGAGCTCCGGCGATGCACAACTCGAACCGCGAAAGCCGCAATGAGCTTTGTGCAAGCTGCGCAGAAGAAACAAGGCACTAAACCGGCAAATGTCCAGCTAATCTCCAACGTGAAAAGGGTCAGCAAGGAAAGCTCTTGCTAACAGCCCAGAAGCATTGCGACGCTTCTCTGGATGATTTGCCCACCAACACTTCACATCAGCTCAAGCCGGCTGCCGGAGGAAAAGAGGCTAGGAAAGATCGTAGCAGGCACGGTTGTTGCTGCACGAGAAGTGCCTGCTCCGGAGGCTTCTTGCGAGCAGCGCTAAAAGCACGCGAACATCGCGTTTCTGTGCTTTCCTGAACAGCTTGCGCTGGGACAGTTACAGCCGTGTTTTGCAAGCTGTCCGGGGTTCTGAGGCACTAAAAGTGCGGATGTGTGGCGACTGTCCAAGACGAGAACCGGCTGCTCTGAAAGCCCTTCCTGCTCGTCACGTACGCTTTCTAGCAGCTCTACGGACACACACGCGACAGCCTCTTCACTGTCCTACACAGCTAGCACGCTGGCAGTTACCGTCAACTTGGAAGCAGCCGCGCAGAAGGCACTCA